>NW_028227417.1:65116-128458 GCF_978045245.1 Mus caroli | reverse complement strand
AGCACTCCAAATATGGCAAGAAAACCTGAAAGAGGTGGAAAATGAGAAAATTACACTGTAGGACCCAGAATTACAAAAAAACTTGAAAAACGTGGAAAATGAGAAAATCACACTGTAGGACCCAGAATATGGGGAGAAAACCTGAAAAAAGTAGAAAATTAAAAACTAACACTGAAGGACCCCAAATATGGCGAGAAAACCTGAAAAAGGTGGAAAATGAGAAAATCACACTGTAGGTCCCAGAATTATGAAAAAACATGAAAAACGTCGAAAATGAGAAAATCACACTGTAGGACCCAGAATATGCCGAGAAACACTGAAAAACGTGGAAAATTAAAAATACACGCTGTAGGACCCAGTATATGGCGAGAAACCCTGAAAAAAGTAGAAAAGTAAAAACTCACACTGAAGCACTCCAAATATGGCAAGAAAACCTGAAAGAGGTGGAAAATGAGAAAATTACACTCTAGGACCCAGAATTACAAAAAAACTTGAAAAACGTGGAAAATGAGAAAATCACACTGTAGGACCCAGAATATGGGGAGAAAACCTGAAAAAAGTAGAAAATTAAAAACTAACACTGAAGGACCCCAAATATGGCGAGAAAACCTGAAAAAGGTGGAAAATGAGAAAATCACACTGTAGGACCCAGAATGGTGAAAAAACTTGAAGAAAGTGGAAAATGAGAAAATCACACTGTAGGACCCAGCATATGTTGAGAAAGCCTGAAAAACGTGGAAAATTAAAAATACACTCTGTAGGACCCAGAATATGGCGAGAAACCATGAAAAAATTAGAAAATTAAAAACTCACAATGAAGGACCCGGAATATGAGGAGAAAACCTGAACTAAGTAGAAAATTAAAAATTCACACTGAAGGACCACGAATATGGTGAAAAAACCTGAAAAGGGTGGAAAATGAGTATAATCACAATGTAGGACTCAGAATTTCAAAAAAACTTGAAAAACGTGGAAAATGAGAAAATCACACTGCAGGACCCGGAATATGGCAAGAAAATCTGAAAAACGAGGAAAATTAAAAACTCACACTGAAGGACCCAGAATATTGTGAGAAAACCTGTAAAAAGTAGAAAATTACAAACACACAGTGAAGGACCCCAAATATGGCGAGAAAACCTGAAAAAGGTGGAAAATGAGAAAATCACACTGTAGGAAACAGAATATGCCGAGAACCCTGAAAAAACGTGGAAAATTAAAAATACACTCTGTAGGACCCAGAATATGGGGAGAAAACCTGAAAAAAGTAGAAAATTAAAAACTCACACTGAAGGACCCCAAATATGGCGAGAAAACCTAAAAAAGGTGGAAAATGAGAAAATCACACTGTAGGACCCAGAATTACGAAAAAACTTGAAAAACGTGGAAAATGAGAAAATCACAGTGCAGGAACCAGAATATGCCAAGAAACCCTGAAAAACGTTAAAATTAAAAATTCACACTGTTGTACCCAATATATGGCAAGAATCCATGAAAAAAGTGGAAAATGAGAAAATCATACTGTATTACACATTATATGGCAAGAAATACTGAAAACGTGGAAAATTAAAAATTCACACTGAAGGACCTGGAATATGGATAGAAAACCTGAAAATCAAGGAAAATTAAAACTAGACGCTGTAGGAATCAGAATATGGCGAGAAAACCTGAAAAAAGTAGAAAATTAAAAACTCACAATGAAGGACCCGGAATATAGGAGAAAACCTGAACAAAGTAAAAAATTAAAAATTCACACTGAAGGACCACGAATATGGTGAAAAAACCTGAAAAGGGTGGAAAATGAGTATAATCACAATGTAGAACTCAGAATTTCAAAAAAACTTGAAAAACGTGGAAAATGAGAAAATCACACTGCAGGACCCGGAATATGGCAAGAAAACCTGAAAAACGAGGAAAATTAAAAACTCACACTGAAGGACCCAGAATATTGTGAGAAAACCTGTAAAAAGTAGAAAATTACAAACACACAGTGAAGGACCCCAAATATGGCGAGAAAACCTGAAAAAGGTGGAAAATGAGAAAATCACACTGTAGGAAATGGAATATGCCGAGAACCATGAAAAACGTGGAAAATTAAAAATACACTCTGTAGGACCCAGAATATGGGGAGAAAACCTGAAAAAAGTAGAAAATTAAAAACTCACACTGAAGGACCCAAAATATGGCGA
This sequence comes from Mus caroli, assembly GCF_978045245.1. Classification (NCBI taxonomy): domain Eukaryota; kingdom Metazoa; phylum Chordata; class Mammalia; order Rodentia; family Muridae; genus Mus; species Mus caroli. The sequence goes on along the minus strand of NW_028227417.1, from coordinate 126,272 downwards.
GAAAACCTAAAAAAGGTGGAAAATGAGAAAATCACACTGTAGGACCCAGAATTACGAAAAAACTTGAAAAACGTGGAAAATGAGAAAATCACACTGCAGGAACCAGAATATGCCAAGAAACCCTGAAAAACGTTAAAATTAAAAATTCACACTGTTGTACCCAATATATGGCAAGAAACCATGAAAAAAGTGGAAAATGAGAAAATCATACTGTATTACACATTATATGGCAAGAAATACTGAAAACGTGGAAAATTAAAAATTCACACTGAAGGACCTGGAATATGGATAGAAAACCTGAAAATCAAAGAAAATTAAAACTAGACGCTGTAGGAATCAGAATATGGCGAGAAAACTTGAAAAAATTAGAAAATTAAAATCTCACAATGAAGGGGCCGGAATATGGCGAGAATACCTGAAAAAGGTGGAAAATGAGAAAATCACACTGTAGGTCCCAGAATTATGAAAAAACATGAAAAACGTCGAAAATGAGAAAATCACACTGTAGGACCCAGAATATGCCGAGAAACACTGAAAAACGTGGAAAATTAAAAATACACGCTGTAGGACCCAGTATATGGCGAGAAACCCTGAAAAAAGTAGAAAAGTAAAAACTCACACTGAAGCACTCCAAATAGGGCAAGAAAACCTGAAAGAGGTGGAAAATGAGAAAATTACACTGTAGGACCCAAAATTACAAAAAAACTTTGAAAACCTGGAAAATGAGAAAATCACACTGTAGGACCCAGAATTTCGAAAAAACTTGAAAAAAGTGGAAAATGAGAAAATCACACTGTAGGACCCAGACTATGTTGAGAAAGCCTGAAAAACTTGGAAAATTAAAAATACACTCTGTAGGACCCAGAATATGGTGAGAAACCCTGAAAAAAGTAGAAAATTAAAAATTCACACTGAAGTACCACGAATATGGCGAAAAAACCTGAAAAGGGTGGAAAATGAGAATAATCACAATGTAGGACTCAGAATTGGGAAAAAACTTGAAAAACGTGGAAAATGAGAAAATCACACTGCAGGACCCAGAATATTCCGAGAAACCCTGATAAACGTGAAAATTAAAAATTCACACTATCGGACCCAGAAGGTGGCAAGAAACCCTGAAAACTTTGGAAAATTAAAAATCACACTGAAGGACCTGGAATATGGCAAGAAAACCTGAAAAAAGAGGAAAATTAAAAACTCACACTGAAGGACCCAGAATATCGAGAAACCCTGAAAAAAGTAGAAAATTAAAAATTCACACTGAAGGACCCCGAATATGGCGAGAAAACATGATAAAGTTGGAAAATGAAAAAATCACACTGTAGGACCCAGAATTGCACAAAACTTGAAAAACCTCTAAAATGTGAAAATCGCACTGCAGGACTTAAAATATGCCGAGAAACCCAGAAAACGTGGAAAATTAAAAATACACGTTGTAGGACCCAGAATATGGGGAGAATCTCTGAAAAAAGTAGAAAATTAAAAACTCACACTGAAGGACTCCAAATATGGCAAAAAAAAAAAAAACCTGAAAAAGTTGGAAAATGAGAAAATCACACTGCAGGACCCAGAATATCCTGAGAAACCCTAAAAACCGTGAAAATTAAAAATTCACCTTGTAGGACACAGAATATGGCGAGAAACCATGAAAAAAGTGGAAAATTAAAAATTAAAAATAGACACTGTATTACCCAGAATATGGCAAGAAATACTGAAAATCGTGGAAAATTATAAATTCACACTGAAGGACCTGGAATATGGAAAGAAAACCTGAAAAACGTGGAAATGAGAAAATCACACTTTAGGACCCAGAACATGACGAAAAAACCTGAAAAACATGGAAAATTAAAAATTCACACTGAAGGACCCAGAATATGGCGAGAAAACCTGAAAAACGAGGAAAATTAAAAACTCACACTGAAGGGTCCCGAATATGGCGAGAAAAGCTGAAAAATGTGGAAAATGAGAATAATCACACTGTAGGACCCAGAATTGCGAAAAAAAACATGAAAAACGTTGAAAATGACAAAATCACACTGTAGGACCCATAATATGCCAAGAATCTCTGAAAAACGTGGAAAATTAAAAATACACGCTGTAGGACCAGAATATGGCAAGAAACCCTGAAAAAAGTAGAAAATTACAAACTTACACTGAAGGACCCCAAAAATGGCAAGAAAACCTGAAAAAGGTGGAAAATGAGAAAATCAAACTGTAGGAACCACAATTTTTTTTAATTTTTAATATTTTTATTACATATTTTCCTCAATTACATTTCCAATGCTATCCCAAAAGTCCCCCGTAGCGCCCCCCACTTCCCTACCCACCCATTCCCATTCTTTTGGCCCTCGCATTCCCCTATATTGGGGCATATAAAGTTTGCAAGTCCAATGGTCCTCTCTTTTCAGTGATGGCCGACTAGGCCATCTTTCGATACATATGCAGCTAGAGACAAGAGCTCCGGGGTACTGGTTAGTTCATCATGTTGTTCCAACTATAGGGTTGCAGATCCCTTTATCTCCTTGGGTACTTTCTCTAGCTTCTCCATTGGGAGCCCTGTGATACATCCAATAGCTGGCTGTGAGCATCCACTCCTGTGTTTGCTAGGCCCCGGATCTTCTCACAAGAGACAGCTATATTTGGGTCCTTTCAGCAAAATCTTTCTAGTGTATGCAATGGTGTCAGCCTTTAGAAGCTGATTATGGGATGGATCCCTGGATATCGCAGTCTCTAGATCCATCCTTTCATCACAGCTCCAAACTTTGTCTCTGTAACTCCTTCCATGGGTGTTTTGTTCCCAATTCTAAGAAGGGGCACAGTGTCCATACTTTGGTCTTCATTCTTCTTGAGTTTCATGCGTTTAGCAAATTGTATCTTATATCTTGGGTATCCTAAGTTTTGGGCTAATATCCACTTATCAGTGAATACATATTGTGTGAGTTCCTTTGTGATTGTGCTACCTCACTCAAGATGATGCCCTCCAGGTCCATCCATTTGGCTAGGAATTTCATAAATTTGTTCTTTTTAATAGCTGAGTAGTACTCCATTGTGTAAATGTACCATAATTTCTCTATCCATTCCTCTGTTGAGGGACATCTGTGTTCTTTCCAGCTTCTGGCTATTATAAATAGGGCTGCTATGAACATAGTGGAGCATGTGTCCTTCTTACCGGTTGGGACATCTTCTTGATATATGCCCAGGAGTGGTATTGCTGGATCCTCCGGTAGTACTATGTCCAATTTTCTGAGGAACCGCCAGACTGATTTCCAGAGTGGTTGTACAAGCTTGCAATCCCACCAACAATGGAGGAGTGTTCCTCTTTCTCCACATCCTCGCCAGCATCTGCTGTCACCTGAATTTTTGATCTTAGCCATTCTGACTGGTGTGAGGTGGAATCTCAGGGTTGTTTTGATTTGCATTTCCCTGATGATTAAGGATGTTGAACATTTTTTCAGGTGCTTCTCTGCCATTCGGTATTCTTCAGGTGAGAATTCTTTGTTCAGTTCTGAGCCCCATTTTTTAATGGTGTTATTTGACTTTCTGGAGTCCACCTTCTTGAGTTCTTTATATAATATTGGATATTAGTCCCTTATCTGATTTAGGATAGGAAAAGATCCTTTCCCAATCTGTTGGTGGTTTTTTTGTCTTATTGATGGTGTCTAATGCCTTGCAGAAGCTTTGCAGTTTCATGAGGTCCCACTTGTCAACTCTCGTTCTTACAGCATAAGCCATTGCTGTTCTATTCAAGAATTTTTTCCCTGTGCCCATATCTTCAAGGCTTTTCCCCACTTTCTCCACTATAAGTTTCAGTGTCTCTGGTTTTATGTGAAGTACATTGATCCACTTAGACTTGACCTTAGTACAAGGACCCAGAATATGGCGAGAAACCCTGAAAAACGTGAAAATTAAAAATTCACACAGTGGGACACAGAATATGGCGAGAAACCATGAAAAAAGTGATAATTAAAAATTCACACTGTATTACCCAGAATATGGCGAGAAAACCTGAAAAACGAGGAAAAATAAAAACTCACACTGAAAGACCCAGAATATGGCAAGAAACCCTGAAAAAGATGGAAAATGAGAAAATCACACTGTAAGACCCAAAATATGCCTAGAAACCCTGAAAAACGTGGAAAATTAAAAATTCACACTAAAGAACCCGGAATATGGCAAGAAAACCTGAAAAAGGTTGAAAATGAGAAAATCACATGTAGGACCCACAATTGCGAAAAAAACATGAAAAAGGTGGAAAATCACACTGCAGGACCCATAATATGCTGAGAAACGCTGAAAAACGTGGAAAATTAAAAATTCACACTTAAGGACCCAGAAAATGGCGAGAAAACCTGAAAAATGAGGAAAATTAAAAACTCAAACTGAAGGACACAGAATATGGCAAGAAAACCTGAAAAACATGGAAAATTAAATGTTCACACTGTAGGACATAGAATATGTGAAAAAGGAGGAAAATGAGAAAATCACACTGTAGTATCCAATATTACAAAAAACTTAAAAACGTGGTAAATTTAAAATTCACACTGTAGGACCCAGAATATGGTGAGAAACCCTGAAAAAAGTAGAAATTAAAAAACTCACACAGAAGGACCCTGAATATGGCGAGAAAAACTGAAAAAGGTGGAAAATGAGAAAATCACACTGTAGGACCCAGAATTGGGAAAAAACTTGAAAAATGTCGAAAAAAAATCACACTGTAGGACCCAGAAAATGCAGAGAAACACTTGAAAAATGTGGAAAATTAAAAATACACGCCATAGGACCCAGAATATGGCGAGAATCCCTGAAAAAAGTAGAAAATTAAAAATTCACACTTGAAACACCCCCTATATGGCAAGAAAACCTGAAAAACGTGGAAATGAGAAAATCACACTGTAATCACACTGTGAAAAATAAAAATTCATACTGTAGGACCTAGAATATGGCGAAAAACCATGAAAAAAGTAGAAAATTAAAAATTCACACTGTAGGATCCAGAATATGCGGAGAAAACCTGAAAAAGGTACAAAATGAATAAATCACACTGTAGGACCCAGAATAGTATGAAAAAAACTTAAAAACGTGGAAAGTTAATAATTCACACTGTAGGACCCAGAATATGGCGAGAAACCCTCAGAAACATGGAAAATTAAAAATACACGCTGTAGGACCCAGAATATCTGGAGAAACCCTGAAAAAATTAGAAAATTATAAACTCACACTTAAGGATCCCAAATATGGCGAGAAAATTTGAAAAAGGTTATGGAAAATGAGAAAAATCACACTGTATGACCCAGAATTGCGAAAAAACTTGAAAAACGTCGAAAATGACAAAATCACACTTTAGGACCTAGAAAATGTCGGGAAACCCTGAAAAACGTGAAAAATAAAAATTCACACAGTAGGACCGAGAATATGGCAAGAAACCATGAAAAAAGTAGAAAAAAAACTCACACTGAAGGACCCTGAATATGGCAAGAAAACCTGAAAAAGGTTGAAAATGAGAAAATTATACTGTAGGATCCAGAATATGTCGAGAAACATTGAAAAACGTGAAAAATTAAAAATACACGCTGTAGGACCCAGAATATGGCAGGAAATCCTGAAAAAGTTAGAAATAAAAAAACTCACAATGAAGGACTCAAAATATGGCAAAAAAAAAAAAAAGACTGAAAAAGGTGGAAAATGACAAAATAACACTGTAGGACCCAGAATTACGAAAAAACTTGAAAAACGAGAAAAATGAGAAAATAACACTGCAGGACCCAGAATATGCCAAGAAATCCTGAAAAACGTGAAAATTAAAAATTCACACCGTCAGACACAGAATATGGTGAGAAACATTGAAAAAAGTGGAAAATTAAAAATTCACACTGTATTACCCATAATATGGAAAGAAACACTGAAAAACGGGGAAAATTAAAAATTAACACTGAAGGACCTGGAATATGGCAAGAAAACTTCAAAAACTTGGAAATGAGAAAATCACACTGTAGGACCCAGAATATGACAAAAAAAAAAAAAAACCCTGAAAAACGTGGAAAATAAAAATTCACACTGAAGGACCAGGAATATGGCGAGAAAACCTGAAAAACGAGGAAAATTCAAAACTCACACTGAAGGACCCAGAATATGGCTAGAAACCGTGAAAAAAGTAGAAAATTTAAAACTGACACTGAAGGACCCCTAATATGGCGAGAAAACCTGAAAAACGTGGAAAATGAGAATAATCACAGTGTAGGAACCAGAATTGCGAAAAAACATGAAAAACGTCGAAAATGAGAAAATCACACTGTAGGACCCAGAATATGCCGAGAAAGCCTAAAAACGTGGAAAATTAAAAATATACACTGTAGGACCCAGAATATGGTGAGAAACCCTGAAAAAGGAGAAAATTACAAACTTAAACTGAAGTAACCCAAATATGGCGAGAAAACCAGAAAAAGGTGGAAAATGAGAAAATCACAGTGTAGGACCCAGAATGGCAAAAAACCTTGAAAAATATCAAAAATGAGAAAATCACACTGAAGGACCCAGTATATGACAAAAAACCCAAAAAATGTGGAATATTAAAAATACATGCTGTAGGACACAGAATATGTCAAGAAACCCTGAAAAATTAGAAAATTAAAAACCCACACTGACGGACCCCAAATATGTCGAGAAAACCTGAAAAAAATAGAAAATTAAAAATTCATACTGAAGGACCCCGAATATGGGGAGAACACCTGAAAAAGTTGGAAAATGAGAATAATCACACTGTAGGACCCAGAATTACGTAAAAACTCGAAAAACGTGGAAAATGAGAAAATCACACTGCAGGACCCAGAATATGCCGAGAAACCCTGATAAACGTGAAAATTAAAAATTCACACTGTGGGACACAGTATATGGGGAGAATCCATGAAAAAATTGGAAAATTAAAAATTCACACTGTATTACACAGAATATTGCCAGAAAACTGAAAAACGTGGAAAATGAGAAAATCACACTGCAGGACCCAGAATATGCCTAGAAACCCTGAAAAACGTGAAAATTAAAATTTCACACTATCGGACCCAGAATATGGCGAGAAACCCTGAAAAAAGGAGAAAATTAAAAACTCACACTGAAGGACCTCAAATATAGCGAGAAAACCTGAAAAAGGTGGAAAATGAGAAAATCATACTGTAGGACACAGTAATGCGAAAAAAAATTGAAAAAAGTGGAAAATGAGAAAATCACATTGTAGGACCCAGAATATGCCGTGAAACCCTGAAAAACGTGGAAAATTAAAAATACACTCTGTAGGACCCAGAATATGGCGAATAACCCTGAAAAAAGTAGGAAAGTAAAAACTCACACTGAAGGACCCAGAATATGGTGAGAAAACCTGAAAAAAGTAGAAAATTAAAAATACACGCTGTACGACCCAGAATATGGCAAGTAACCCTGAAAAAAGTAGAAAATTAAAAACTCACACTGAAGGACCCAAATATTGTGAGAAAACTTGAAAAAGGTGGAAAATGAAAAAATCATACTGTAGGACACAGTAATGCGAAAAAAAAATTGAAAAAAGTGGAAAATGAGAAAATCACACTGTAGGACCCAAAATATGCCGAGAAACCCTGAAAAACGTGGAAAATTAAAAATATACTCTGTAGGATCCAGAATATAGCGAGAAACCCTGAAAAAAGTAGAAAATTAAAAACTCACACTGAAGGACTCCGAATATGGCGAGAAAAGCTGAAAAAGGTGGAAAATGAGAAAATCACACTGAAGGACCCAGAATAACGGAAAAACTTGAAAATCTTGGAAAATGAGAAAATCACATTGCAGGACCCAGAATATTCCGAGAAACTCTGAAAATCGTGAAATTTAAAATTTAAAAATTTAAATTAAATTTAAAAATTCACACTATGGGACCCAGAATATGGCCCTGCCTAGCCTAGCCCTGCCTAGCCCAGCCTAGCCCAGCCTAGCCCAGCCTTGCCTAGCCCAGCCCTTCCCTGCCTAGCCCTGCTTAGCCCAGCCCTTCCCTGCCTAGCCTAGTCTAGCCTAGCCCTGCCCTGCCCTGCCCTGCCCTGCCCTGCCTAGCCCTGCTTAGGCTAGCCATGCCTAACCTAGCACTGCCCTGCCTAGCCTATCCCTGCCTGCCTGACCCTGTTTTTAACCAGGCTGGCCTCGAACTCAGAAACTGACTGCCTCTGCCTCCAGAGTGCTCTCATTAAGAGCTCGAGCCACCAATGACTGTTTGGTTTTCTAAGTCTTACATTGGTATGATGTCTGTTTTTCAGCTATGAAACCCTAATTAAGACATGTAGTCAGTCCTAGGTCAGCCATAGCTACAGAGTGAGGCATTATCTAAAACAAAACAAAAAATAGAAATAATAAAATAAATAAAATAAGCAACCACATGATATCTTTTCTTTCTTTAGTTGATACTCAGAGCTTGAAGCAGTTCACCCATGAGACCTCAGCTCTGGACATTGAGGCTGTTTCCCTAACAAGTATTAGGGCTGAACCTGTGGGGTTCTACTGCTGAGTTGGGTCCCCCACTTTAAAAAAAAAGTTGTTTTCAAAGGCTGCAGGTTCTTAGCACTGTTGCTTGTTACAGTTGAGTCACAGCCCTGAACTTTCAGTGGTAGTTAAAGGCACTGAGAAGGGCTTCCTATAGACATAAAAGGCCAAGTCTTTGTTATTAAAAAGTTAATCTGGATTCCCCCACCCCCTGGCATCCTAAGAATTCCTAGAAATGAAGACAGGGACTTGGGCAGAAGGGTGCAAGGCTACTGGTGTTTGTAAGTGGTAACAGAAGGCTTTCTCTTGTTGGTACCCTACCCCAAGTTACACTGTCACTTCTTTTTCCTTGTTGTTGTTTTGTCGGTTTGTATTCTCTACATAGCCCCTTTCCCTTCCTAAACTTGGTGGTCCTGAACCTTACTGTCCTTGAACTCAGTGATTTGCCTGTCTTGCTGGGATGAAACTATGAGCTACCATCCAGAAGGAAGCACCCTGCTGAGGTTAGATTGGGGTCTCTTCCAGTTTCCTCTATGAACATGCATATGGCAGGCCTGGTCTTTCTTTTTTTCTTTTCATTTTCTTTTTAAAGATTTATTTATTTATTATATTTAAGTATGCTGTAGCTATCTTCAGACACTCCAGAAGAGGGTGTCAGATTCTGAAGAATCTAAATCATTCTTATTGTCTACATATGATGTATATAATCACAGCCTCACATATACTAAAAAAAAAAAAAAAAGAAAAAAAAAGAAAGATGGGGCTACAGAGAGGGCTCAACAACTAAGAGCATTGTCTCCTCTTCCAGAGAACCTGGGCTCAATTACCAGTATATATATGGTGGCCCATCTCCAGTTCCAGGTGATCTAATACTCTGTTCTGGAGTCTGTGGGCACAGCATACACATGCAAAACACCCTTACACTAAAAATAAAATAGATCATTGAGAGAGAGGAGAGAGAGGGGGTGAGAGAGAGGGGAGGTAATCATACCTCCTGACGAGTTTGAAGACCTGAACTTCATCACTTACACAAATAAATAAATGCAAAATATTTTTTATAAATAAACTCTGCCATTTACCTTTAAAAATTCCTAGAAAACAAGTTCTATGAGCAACAGTTATATTTACTATATCTAAAGGACAGTCATGAGCATATTCTCTAAATAGAAAAAGGTCTGTTAGTCTTAGAAATGGAAAAGAGACACCAAGGAAGATTTGCAATTACATAATGAGGCAGCTCAGCCCAGCTCTTATGTTGGAAATAAGACTCCAGAATAGGATACACCTGAAGACAGACAGCCATTGCTTTTTGTTTTGGAGGCTGAAAGGACACACCTGAAGTCAGCCATTGCTGTGTGTGCTTGATGGTAATGTGGTAATTTTTTTTTTAATTTTTAAATACTTTTTATCCTCTTTCTTCCTTTCTTTCTTCCTTTCTTTCTTCCTTCCTTTCTTTCTTTCTTTCTTTCTTTCTTTCTTTCTTTCTTTCTTTCTTTCTTTCTATTATTATTTTTTTCTCAGAACGGGTTTCTCTGTACAGCCCTGGCTGACTTGGAACTCCCTCTGTAAGCCAGGGTGACCTTGAATGCAGAAATCTGCCTGAGGCTAAAGGTGTGTTCCACAATTGCCTCAGCTCTACTCTAATTCTGTGTATGTATGTATATATGTATGAATAGAAGTAATATTAATCCATTAATATCTCTTTTTCCTAAAATTCATGTCATTCCTCCTTATCTTTCTCTCTCACTCCCTGTTTGTGTGCATGTGTGTGTTAGTCTAGGGAACACAGAATAAAGAAATCATATTTCCCACGGATTCTTAGAAATAAACAAGGAAGCCGAGTGTTGTGGAGCACCCCTTTAATCCCAGCACTTGGCAGGCAGAGGCCGGCAGATTTCTGCATTCCAGGCCATCCTGGTCTACAGAGTGAGTTCCAAGACACCCAGGGCTACACAAAGAAACACTGTCTTGAACGCCCCTCCTTCCTAAAAATAATAAAGAAGTAATAGACAAAAAGCAAGAGAAAAACATGTGGCCATGGCTGCTGGTGGCTTTTCAGTGACTCCTCACCCTTCTGCACTGGATTCAGTTAAGTTCTATTCCACTAGTAGCTGGGAAAGAAGGGGAAGAAACAGAAGCAACCAGGAACAATATGTCTCGTGATGGCCAGCCACCTCCATCTTGAGAAGGGTGGTCAGTCAGCAGACAAGATGGCCGCCATCCACATGTCACCTTTCAGCATGGTGAGGTCAATGTGTCAATGTTCAACCGAGTGACAGAACAAGGAAGTAGACATGCAGACAACAGACATGCAGGCACACCACCTCCCTTCCCTTCTGTTGTTTGGGAAAAGACACACAATTTTTATTATTTACAGTAAGCCTTAAAAAGCACTGTGACAGCCTCACAGATATCTACCTTCTATGTGATTAGAATTTCCGTTTTTTTTTTTTTTCATTAATTCTCAGGAGTTGCATGGAGACTTGTCCTAGGTTATGGTGCCCTCTTCTGGCATGTAGTCTTATAGGTAGCAGATAGAGCACACACACACACACACACACACACACACACACACACACACACTTACATTGAAAACTAATAGTAATAATAACAACAAACAAACAAGCAGGCAAGCAAGCAAACAAACAAACAAACAAACAAACAAATATATAAATAAGAGGGAATAAAAGATTCTGGCTTCTGCCAGGCTGTGTGGGTGGCAAAGGCAGGCAGGCAGAGAGGACCTCTGTGAGTTTGAGGCTACCCAAGCCTACACTGATAGTTCCAGAACAGACTGCCTGGCCTACACCAAGAAAACCCTACCTCGAGGCAAAAGAAAACAAAAGCAGAGAAGTTTCTGGCTTTTATTTTACTGATCTGTCTGTCTGTCTTTCTTTCACCAGGCCGGCCTCGAACTCAGAAACTGACTGCCTCTGCCTCCCAAGTGCTCTCATTAAGAGCTTGAGCCACCACTGAATGTCAGGTTTTCTAAGTCTTACCTTGCTCGTGGTGTCTGTTCTCAGCTGTGAAACCCTAATTAACACATGGAATCAGTCTTGGGTCAGCCAAAGCTACAGACTGAGGCCTTATCTATAACCAAATAAAACAAAACAAAACAACAAATAGAAATAATAAAATACATAAATTAAGCAACCACATCATATCTTTTCTCTCTCTAGATGGTACTCAAAAATTGCAGCAGTTTGCCTGTGAGACCTCAGCTCTGGACACTGAGGCTGTTTCCCTACCAAGTAATAGGGCTGAACTTGAGGAGCTCTACAGCTCAGTTGTGTCCCCTGCTTTTTTAAAAAATGAGTTGTTTTCAATGGCTGCAGGTTCTTACCACTGTTGCTTGTTACAGATGAATTATAGCCCTGAACTTTCAATGGTACTTAAAGGCACTTCCTATAGGTGTTTCCTATAGACATAAGAGCCCAAGTCTTGTGGTCATAACCAGTGGTAATAACCTGGGCGGAAGGATACAAGGTTTCTTGTGTTTGTAAGTGGTAACAGAAGGCTTTCTCTTGTTGGTACCCTATCACAAGCTACACTGCCTATTCTTTTTCCTGGTTAGTGTTTCCTTGCTTTGTTTTCACTACATAGCTCCTTTTTCTTCATAGCATTGGCTATCCTGAACCAGTCAGTCCTTGAAATCAGTGATTTGCCTGTCTTGCTGGGATTATACTCTGAGCTACCATCCAGAGGGAAGCAACCTGCTGAAGTTAGACTGCTGTCTCTCCAGGTTTCCCCTATGAACATGCAAATGGCAGTCCTGCCTGGTCTTTCTTTTTTTTTTATCCTTTTTTAAAAATGTTTATTTATTTATTTATTTATTTATTTATTTATTTATTTATTTATTTATTTATTACATATAAGTACACTGTAGCTGTCTTCAGACACTCCAGAAGAGGGTGTCAGACTCTGGAGAATCTAAATCTCTCTTATGATCTGCATATGATGTACATAAACACAGCCTTACATATACATCTAAAAAATTAAAGATGGGTGGGGCTACTGAAAGGGCTCAACAATTAACAGCATTGTCTCCTCTTCCAGAGAACCTGGGCTCAGCTACCAGCAACTATATGATTGCCCATCTCCAGTTCAGGGGATCTGATACTCTGTTCTGGCTTCTGTGGGCACAGTATACACATGCAAAACACCCTTACCCTAAAAATAAAATACATCATTAAGAGAGAGGAAAGAGGGCTTTTGAGAGAGAGAGAGGGGAGGTCATTGTACTGCTTGACAGGTTTGAAAAATCAGAGCTTCATCACTCACACAAATAAATAACTGCAAAATATTTTTTAAACAAACTCTGCCATTTACCCTTAAAAATATCATGAAAACAAGTGAGTTCTATGAGCCACAGTTATATTTACTGTATATAAATGATAGTCATGAGCATATTCTCTAAACAGAAAAAGGTCTGGCAATCTTAGAAATGGAAAAGAGAAACCAAGTATTTCTTCATATAAAAGCATACAGTAAGTGAACATTTAAAACTACAAGAGGCTACAGTGTGGCATGGCGGTGGAGATTGGTCTAACCTTGGGAAAGTCACACGTGAACCCCTTTAAGTTGGGGTTGCAGGGAGGTGATGATTGGTTCCTTCCTATGCTGGTTCTTTTGTGCCTCTTCCTTGCACGATTAGGATGGTTTGCAATTACATAATGAGGCAGCTCAGCCAAGCCCTTAATTTGGAAATAGGACTAGAGGATAGGATACACCTGAAGACAGACAGCCATTGCTCTGTGTTCTTGATGCTTCAATGAAAGCATCTGGTATTCTGTGTGCAGTGTGATAGGTCCCCTTCCAGAGGAATAGGTAAGAACCAGATTCCTGGCACTCTGACAGAAAAGGACCTAGGAGAAGCCCCAACGGTGGGTGTGGATAGGACATTGCCTGAGCCTCCTTTGGCTCAGATCCGTACCCCTGGATTGGTTGGACCCGCATTAGGATCCCCAACTTAACCCTACTGACATCTAGGTTAGTCATTTGAGCTCTAGTTGGATTCCCTTGACTGACCTGTTGGCCCCTATGGCCACCCTAAGTCAGCTCCCAGATCCTGTGCCACCTAGGCTCAGACTTGACAGGCTATGTCTGTTAACAACAAAATCAGGCTGCCAGACTCACAGGAGACATTTCTTACATTTAGATTACGTTCAGTTTGGGGGAAACAGAGGACAACACAGACGTAGGGTTGAGGCCAATATACAGTGTAGTAAGCAAATACTGATCAGATGTGCAAAGACCTGCTACAATGATGGAAACAGGTTTAACCATGCTCCTCCAGTGCCAGCCATGGTTTTGCCTGTCTGCATTGTATTTTTATGATATGCCAACGGAGCAGGTGCTCACCAAGGATTTGCTCTGGGGATGCTTACCCAGTGGTGGTCACAATTAGTAATCTTCTAAGCTCAAGAACAGTTCCCCATCTAGTCGTTAGAGCATGAGATTATTAATCTCAGGGTCGTTGGTTTGAGCAGAAAGTTGGACCAGATGTAATTTTAGTTGGGTCTTGACTGGAGACAATACTGGCACTTCCCAGGAGTGCCCCATGGTTGCGGTTCTGCTTTCTGTATCTCTGACATTAGAACTGGAGGTAGGGAGCATTTGGTGGGTCTTTTGCTCTGCTTGAAGCAGCACTGGGTGTACTAAATTGCAGTGGGTGCAAGTGTTACAGACTCTACACTAGTTTTGACATTCTCGAGCAATTGTGGCCCTGGGTAGTCTTGGATTACCCTTTTCAGGTAGATCTGAAACTCAATTCTTTTGGTGTTTACTGAATTCAACCAGAGGATTCCAAGATATCCCTCTTAGAAAGACTAGCTGGAGCTTCTCTTTAAGGCATGTTGGTCCTACCCCTAGAGGATTCTCGCTTAGGGTCTGAGAGGATCTTCCTAGGTTCAAATCTTGGACCAGTCCTCATCTTTTGCCAATCAAACCATGAGGATTAAAAGTCAATCTTGGCTCCTTAGAAGGTATGACTAAACAAATGAAATTGGAAAATCGTAAGTACCCAAAGTGATATTTTTGGTTGGTTTCTTTGGACCTTGTTTTCTGTTTTAGGCAGAGTCTTGTTCCTTTACCTTAGGCTGCTCCTGACAAAGTCAAGGATAGCTGCATTTCTAATCTTTATGCCTTCACTTCTTGTGTGCTGGAAATATAGGCATGTGTATTAATCTGGTGTTCAGGTTGGAACCCAGGCTTAGGCAAGCAATTAGATGAGCTACAGCATCAGCTCATAACTAAAAATGTCCACCAAGAATTGCTGGCATTATTCAAATTAGCCAGAAGGATACAAATATTGGAAAAATGTTGGAATTAAAAAAAAATCAATCCAGCTGCTCTGGCAAATCAGGGAGAACTGGAGCAGGCCTCTGAGATGCACCAGCTTCTAGTCAGGCCTTTAGTGTATTTGACATACCCTGAGCTACATGAGAAGAAACACAAATAGCTAAATCAGGATTGTGAGACTAGGTGCAAGACATGTGGCTGGCAAATAAAAACCGCTTTGAAATTTGCCAGTAGCACTTAAGGGCAAATCTGGTTCCAGATCACTGGCCTTTCATCATCACTAATTTGCTTGTGTTAAACCCACAGGACCCAAAAAGTAGTCAAGAGCCTGTGACCTCTTCAGATTTGATGGACTAGCATTTTTCTGGTCCCCTGGTGCGCAGATCTAAGAAAGGAGAGATGCTCCCAAACCTGGCTAGGGTCTCAGCTTTACGAATCTGCCTTGGAACTTCCCTTTTTTTCCATAATCTCCATAAAAAGGCAAAGAATTTTTACATTTAAGAAGTCCTTGCACATCGGATAGGAAACATACTCCAAGAACCACAGTCAGCCTTCTGGCCTCTGTAGAGTCCTGACTGAGCCTGGGTTTCACAGCTCAGTGTTTTGAAATCACAAGGTGGATTCCTGTGCAGAGAATGAATAGATGCGAGTAGGAGGAATGAGTCCTTCTAGGGTTCTGTGAGCTGGAAGGCGCAGTGTGGACTTATCCGAACAAGCCTCAGATTCTGCCGAATTTTCACCACTGGGTAAACTGCCAGATACCATGAAAGAAGAGAGGGACTCCTCTACGGAGTCACTTTGGGCATCTCTCCGGGGTGGGAGACTTGATTCAAACCCTGATACCTCTGGTGCTCTGATGTGTACACTTTGAGGCTCCAGGTGAAATCTTCAAGGTCCTGAACAGTGGCCAGGCTTCCAAGGTGGCATTCAGTCCTGCAACTGTACGTGTGGGATGCAGAGAAGGCCCTGATTTCTTATATCCAGCCTTAAAGAATCAGCTGAGCTCTTTGCTTTTTCAGTAGGGGCTGCCCCAACTTCTCTCTCAGCATCACTTTCATGCACTTAGCTAATAGGCAAAAGTAACTGTTAGCTACTTTTAGAAGAGGCAAAAGTAGGTGTTAGCTGAAAGAAGAGGTCATTAATAAGGGAAGAACTAAATACATTTAGCTCTTTTGTCCACTGCCCCCACAACCCCGGCCCCCTGGCTGGTTCCCAGGCTGACTTTGAAATCTCCTTAACCTAGCCTCCGAAGTACTGCCCATAGAGGAGTGAGTGATATCCATGTCACTTCATGTTTTTAGTAACAACCTCATAATGGCAAATTTAGTCTATTCTGGTCTACATGGCTGATAAAACCCGGGAGAGGGTTTATTTTTGTTTTTTAAATAAAACAAGTTCTGATGAATCAGCTCCTATCAGTGCGAAAGTCTTTTACTTCCCTCGACTAGAGAGGGAGGCAGAAAACAGACTAGAACATGAATGAGCAGGAAGGCCAAAAGAAGAGAGGTTGCTTGTCTGACAGTGACTGTGGACTGAAATAATGATTGGGGACCTGGGAGGGTCCAGGGAGAATAATAATTTTAGTGAATTAACCTGGTTAATTAATGGGTGATCTTCGGTTTGAATTTCTATTTAAGAATAAGAGCCAGTTCTGTGACTTCTAATATTCTTTCAAATTGGGAAAAAGACTGCTGTTGGACTATGATTTGGACTCTAGCCAATTGGTCTGTGATTTAGGGAGCACTCTCAAAGAAAAAAAAACAGATACTTTGAGTCCAAGAACAGCGATTGTAGGGAGTACCTTCCTGGAATAAGCACACGGAAACAACTGAGAGTGGAAGAGAGATGTCAAAGGCCAAGACAGCTCCTGCAAGCCTTTGTAATTTCATTTTATACTTTAAAACCATAAGGTGGGATGGTCAAGCTAGTGTTTAAGTGCTGGCATCAGTCAGCAGGCTGGGAAGGGCAATGGGCCACTGCCTCACCTGGCTCTTTAGGCCTCTCTGGTTCAGGTAGCAAGTGAAGCTGGGCTCTGCAAACAGAGTGCAAGCAACACTTTAGTAAACAACTAAGGAAATCAATAACTTGACACCAAATAATTGTTTTGGTAAAGCTAGTTTTAGTTCGCTATATTCTGGGAAATGGACTGGTCACTCACTGTGTCTTTGTTAACGTATGTCTAGTTAGTGACTCTCCTTTCTTTCCTTTGTCCTTCCATCTTTTTCTATTTCCTTCCACCGTCTCCTCCTTACTCCCATCCTCCTTCCTTCTGTTGCACTGAAGAGTGCAGAGTGGCTATTGGCATGGTTTGTGAAGAATTACCCCTAAGAGTTCTGCTCCAGGTGTTTTTGTTCTGGCTAGACTATCAGCTGGCTTTAAAGCACAGAGTCATCAACCTGGAGGAGGAAGGGAGAGGAGGTCAAAGGCAGCAATAGAGTCTAAGCTGGAGCCAACAGACTCTGTTCTATTTTCTTAATCGATTGTCTTCTAGAGAGCATCTTGGCACACAGCTCAAGATGCACTTGATTTCTCTGCCCCTTGCTCTTTCTTTCCCTCTCCACTTCTCCTCCCATTTTCCCAGGCAGGCTTCACATCCAATACACAACCAAGGATGATCTCAACCCCTCCACCCTTTAAAATGTATTAATCATTTCACTTGTTTATATTTCAAATGTTATCCTTCTCCTGCTCTCCCCTCCCTGAGGCCCAACTTTTCCCCCTCTCCACCCAGCCACTCCCACCTAATCCCTCTAGTATCCCCCTTCTCTGGGGTATCAAGCCTCAATAGGACCAAGTGCCACCCCTCCCACTGACTCCAGACCAGGTAGTTCTCTGCTACATAAGTATTTTTAGTCATGAACCCGCCAATGTATACTCCTTTAGTTGGTAGATTACTCCCTGCGAGCTCTGAGGGGTCTGGTTAATTGATACTGTTGTTCCTCCTGTGGGGTTGCCATCCCCTTCAGCTCCTTCAGCCCTTTCCCTAATTTTACCATTGGGGTCCCCACACTCAGTCCAATAGTTTCTGTGAGTTTCTCCATCTGTCTTAGTCAGTTGCTGACAGAGGCTCTCAGAGGATACACAGACATACAAGGCTCCTGTCTGTAAGCACATCTTGGCATCAGCAGTAGTGTTGGGGTTTTGTGTCTGTGAGTAGAATACAGTGCTATAGTCTCTGGATGGCCTTTCCTTCAGTCTCTGCTCCATTTTTGTCCCTAAATTTCCTTTAGACAGAGACAATTTTCAGTATTTTTTTTAAATGGGTGGGTTTCCCCATCGCTCAACTGAGTCCCATGTCCATCTCCTGGATGTAGTCCCTTCAGGCTCCATCTCCCCTGTATTTCAGCTGTTGTTATCCCATTGAGTTCTGGGAAACTCTTGAATTCCTGGATCTGGGAATTTCTAGTGCATCTCCTAGTTCCCCAAACCCCGCTGCTACTTATTCCTATTCATTCTCCTGGCCCTCTAGACGTCTCTCCTGTCTCTTCCCATACCTGACCCTGTCCTTCCTTCTTTCTTCCCCTCCCTTTCTCTCTCCCACCCTGATACCCCCTTCCTCTGCCTGCCATGCCTTTTGTTACCTCTTCTAAGTAGGTTTGAAGAACCGACACTTTGGTCTCCCTTCATGTAAAACGTCATTTGACTTTTAGTTGTCACATGGGTATTCTGAGCTTTTGGGCTAAAATCCACTTATCGGTGAGTACATACCATGCAAGGCCTTTTGGATTTGGGTTACCTCACTCAAGAAAATATTTTCTAGTTCCATCCATGTGCCTACAACGTTTATGATGGGATCATTTTTTAATATCTGAGTAGTATTCCATTGTGTAAATGTACCACAGTTTCTGTAACAATTCTTCCATAGAGGGACATCTGGGTTGTTTCCAGCTCATGGTTATTAAAAATTAGGGTTCAGTGAACACATTGGTGCACGTATCTTTGTTCTGTGTTGGAGCACCTTTAGAGTATATGACAACACACTGGAGCATGTGAAACCACAGTTAAGAATGTAACCACACAGTGGAGCATTGTGACACCACAGTGGAGAAATGTGACACCACAGAGAAGTAGGGTGACAGCACCGTGGAGCACTGTGACAACGAAGAGGAGCACTGTGACACCACAGAGGAGCACAATGACACCACAGTGGAGGAGTGTGACAACAGAGTAGAGCAGTGCAAAATCAGAGTGGAACACTGTGACATCACTTTAAAGCACTGTAAAGCACTGTGACACCACTGTGGAGCACTGTGACAGCAGAGTGGAGAACTGTGACCCGAGAGTGGAGCACTGTGACACTACAGTGCAGCACTGTGACAGCGCAGTGGACCACTGTGGCATCAGAGTGGACCATTGTGACATAACAGTTGAGCACTGTGACACGAGAGTGCAGCAGTGTGACAGTGAGGGGAGCACACTTACATCACTGTGGAGAACTGTGTCAGAAAGGTGGAACACTGGGACACAATAGTGTAACAGTGTGACACCACAGTGGAGCACTGTGACAACACAGAGCAGCACGGTGACAGTAGAGTGGAGCACTGTGACATGACAGTGGAGCACTGTGATACCACAGTAGAGCACTGATAAACCACAGTGAGCACTGTGACACAACAGTGGACCACTGTGATACCAGAGTGCAGCACTGTCTCCCTACAGTGAACCACAATGAAACTACAGTGGAGAACTCTGACAACACAGTGGAGCATTGTGACACCAGAGTGGATAACTGTGATACCACAGTGGCATACTGTGACACCAAAGTGGAGCATTGTGACAACGAAGTGGAGCACTGTGACACCAAAGTGGAGCACTGTGAGATCACATTAGAGCAGGGTGACAACATCGTAGAGAAGTGGGACATCACAGTGGAGCATTGTAAAACCACAGTTGAGCACAGTGACAGAGAAACCCTAAAAAACGTGAAACATAAAAAAATAACACTGTAGGAACTGAAATATGGAAAGAAAAATTGAAAATCATCAAATATGAGAAAATCACACTGTAGACCTTGAATATGGCGATAAACCCTGAAAAACGTCGAAAATTAAAAATTCACAATGTAGGACCTGGAATATTGTGAGAAACCCTTAAAAACATTGGAAATTTAAAAACTTACACTCTATGACCAGGTATATGGCGACAAATACTGAAAAATGTGAAAAATGATAAACTCAAACGGTAGGAACAGAAATATGACCAGAAACCCTGAAAAACGTGGAAATTTAAAAACAAACACTGTAGGACCTGGAATATGGCAAGAAACACTGAAAAAAACGTGGAAAATGAGAAACTCACGCTGTAGGACCTGGAATAGGGGAAGAAACCAGGAAAAAGCTGGAAAATGAGAAAAACCACACTGGAATGTGTCGAGAAACCCAGAAAGAGGGGAAAAAATGAGAAAATCATAATGCAGTACCTGGAATATCACTAGAAACCCTGAAAAACGTGAAAAATTAAAAACTTACCGTGTAGGACCTGGAATATGGCAAGAAAACGGAAATTCATTGAAAATGAGAAAATCACACTGTAGGACCTGGAATATGGAGAGAAACCTTGAAAAAAGTAGAAATTAAAAACTCACACTGTAGGACCTGGAATATGGCGAGAAAACCTGAAGAACGTGGAAAATGAGAAAATTACACTGTAGGACTTGGAATATAGTAAGAAAACCTTTAAAAAGTGGAAAATAAAAAAACTAACAGTGTAGGACCTAAAATATGACAAGAAAACTTCAAAATCCTGAAAAATGAGAAAAGTAACTGTAGGACATGGAATATGGCAGGAAAACCTGAAAAAATTTGAAAATAAAAAACTCACACCCAATAACCTGCAAATTATGAAAAATGAGAAAATCACACTGTAGGACCTGGAATATGGAGAGAAACACTGAAAGACTTGGAAAATGAGAAACCCAAACTGTAGGACCTGGAATATGCTGAGAAACCCTGAAAAACGTGGAAAATTAAAAACTCACACGGTTGGATCTGGAATATGTTGAGAAAACCTGAAAAAGGTGGAAAATAAGAAACTCACTCTGTAGGACCTGGAATATGGCAAGAAACCCAGAAAAAGGTGGAAAATGAGAAAATAACACTGCAGGACCTGGTATAAGACTAGAAACACCAAAAAATGAGAAACTCAAACTATAGGACTTGGAATATGTGGAGAAACCTTGACAAACATGGGAAATTGAAAACTTATACTATAGGACTGGGGATATGGCAAGAAAACCTGAAAAATCACAGAAAATTAGAAAATCACACTGTAGAATCTAGAATATGGCAAGAAACCCTGAAACACGTGGTAAATTAAAAACTCACACTCTAGGACCTGGAATATGGCAAGATTCCCTATAAAACGTGGAAAAGGAGAAACTCACACTGGAGGACCTGGAATGTGGCAAGAAACCCTGAAGGAGGTGGAAAATGACAAAATCAAACTGCAGGACAGGGAATATGGCGAGAAACCCAGAAAGAGGTGGAAAATGACAAAATCACACTGCAGGACATAGAATATGGGGAGAAAACCTGAAAAAATCGGATAATTAAAAAACCTAAAAATAATGAAAAATGAGAAAATCACACTGCTGTACCTAGAATATGGCAAGAACCCCTGAATAATGTGAACAATAAGAAACTCAAATGGTAGGATATGGAATATGGCAAGAAACACAGAAAACCGTGGAAAATTAAAAACTCACACTGAAGGACCTGGGATATGGCGAGAAAACCTGAAAATCATGAAAAATGATAAAATCTCACTGTAGGACCTAGAATATGGCAAGAAACACTGAAAAAATGTGGAAAATAAGAAATTCAAACTACAGGACCTGGAATATGGAGAGAAACCCTGAAAAACGTGGAAAATTAAAAACTAATATTGTAGGAACAGGAATATGGAGAGAAAACCTGAAAAACGTGGAAAATGAGAAAGTCACATTTTAGGACTTGGTTTATGGCAAGAAACCCTGAAAAAGTTGGTAAATTAAAAACTCACACTCTAGGATCTGGAATATGGCAAGAAAACCTGAAAATCAAGATAAATGAGAAAATCACACTGTAGGATCTGGAATATGGCAAGAAACAATGAAAAACATGGAAAATGAGAAATTCAACCTGCAGAACCTGGAATATGCTGAAAAGACCTGAAAAACGTGGAAAATGAGGAACTCAAACTGCAGGACCTATAATATTGCAAAACAACTCCGAAAAACGTTGAAAATGAGAAAATCACACTATAGGACCTGGAATATGGAAAGAAACCCTGAAAAACATGGAAAATAAAAAACTTACACTGTCGGATCTGGAATATGGGAAGAAAACTGAAAATCATGAAAAATGAGAAAATCATACTGTAGGATCTGGAATATGAAGAAAACCATGAAAAACGTGGAAAATTAAAAACTTGCACTGTAGGACATGGAATATGGCAAGAAACCCTGAAAAGTTGGAAATTTAAAAACTCACACTCTAGGACTTGGAATATGTCAAGATACTCTGAAAAATGTGGAAAATTAAAATCAAACAGTGAATGACCTGGAAAATGGCGAGAAACCCTGAAAAACGTGGAAAATGAGAAACTCACACTCTAGGACCTGGAAAATGGAGAGAAACACAGAAAAAGTTGGAAAATGAGAAAATCACACTGATGGACCTGGAATGTGTCTAGAAACCCAGAAAGAGGGGAAAAATGAGAAATCATACTGAAGTACCTAGAATATCGCGAGAAACCCCAAAAAATGTGGAAAATTAAAAACTTACCCTGTAGGACCAGGAATAGGGCAAGAAAACATGAAAATCGTTGAAAAGGAAAAATCACAGTGTAGGACCTTGAATATGGCGAGTAACTATAAAAACCTGGATAATTAAAAAATCACACTGAAGGCCTGGAATATGGCAAGAAATCCTGAAAAATTTGGAAAATGAGAAAATCACACTGTAGGACGTGGAATATGGTGAGAAAACTTGAATAAGTCGAAAAATGAGAAAATCACACGGTAGAACCTGGAAAATGTTGAGAAACCCTGAAGAAGTCAAAAAATGAGAAAATCATATCTAGTACCTGGAATATGGTGAGAAACCCTTTATAGTCAAATAATGAGAAAATCACATTGTAGGACCTGGAATATGGTGAGAAACCCTGAAAAAGTCGAAAAATGAGAAAATCATACTGTAGTACCTGGAATATGGTGATAAATTTTGAAAAAGTCGAAAAATGAGAAAATCACAGTATAGGACCTGAAATATGGTGACAAACCATGAAATGATCAAAAAATGAGAAAATCATACTGTAATACCTAGAATATGGCGAGAAAAACACTGAAAAATCTCGAAAATAAAAAACTCACACAGAAAGACCTGAAATATGGCAAGAAACCCTGAAAAACATGGATAATTAAAAAATCACACTGAAGGACCTGGAATATGGCGATAAACCCTGAAAAATGTTGAAAATTAGAAAAAAACACTGTAGGATCTAGAATATGGTGAGAAACTGAAAAAGTCGAAACATGAGAAAGTCAAACTGTAGGTCCCAGAATATGGTGAGAAACCCTAAAAACGTGGATAATTAATTATTCATAATGAAGGACTTGGAATATGGCGAGAAACCCTGAAAAACGTGGATAATTAAAAAATCACACTGAAGGCCTGGAATATGGCACGAAATCCTGAAAAATGTGGAAAATGAGAAAATCACAGTGTAGGACCTGGAATATGGTGATAAACCCTGAAAAAGTCGAAAAATGGGAAAATCAAACTGTAGAACCTGAAATATGGTGACAAAACTTGAAAGAATCTAAAAATGAGATAATCATACTGTAATACCTAGAATATGGCGATAAAATCACTAAAAAATCTCGAAAATAAAAAACTCACACAGAAGGACATGAAATATGGCGAGAAACCCTGAAAAACGTGGATAATGAAAAAATCACACTGAAGGACCTGGAATATGGCGATAAATCCTGAAAAATGTGGAAAATTAAAAACTCACACTGAAGGACCTGGAAAATGGCGAGATATCCTGAATAATGTGGAAAATGAGGAAATAACACGGTAGGACCTGGAATATGGTGAGAAACTGAAAAACTCGAAACATGAGAAAATCAAACTGTAGGTCCCAGAATATGGTGAGAAACCCTGAAATACGTGGATAATTAATTATTCATAATGAAGGACCTGGAATATGGCAAGAAACCCTGAAAAACGTGGATAATTAAAAAATCATAATAAAGGCCTGGAATATGGCAAGAAATCCTGAAAAATGTGGAAAATGAGAAAATCACACTGTAGGACCAGTAATATGGTGAGAAAACCTGAAAAAGTCGAAAAATGAGTAAATAAAACTGTAGGTCCCAGAATACGGTGAGAAACCATGAAAAACGTGGATAATTAATTATTCATACTGAAGGACCTTGAATATGGTGAGAAATTCTGAAAAACGTGGAAAATGAGAAAATTACACTGTAGGACATGGAATATGGTGAGAAAACCTGAAAAAGTCGAAAAATGAGAAAATCATACTGTAGTACCTGGAATATAGCCAGAAATACTGAAAAACGGGGATAATTAAAAACTCACACTGAAGAACTGGAACATGGCAAGAAATCCTGAAAAATGTGGAAAATGAGAAAATTACACTGTAGGACCTGGAATATGGTGAGAAATCCGGAAAAAGTCGAAAAATGAGAAAATCACACGGTAGGTCCTGAAATATGGTGAGAAACCATAAAAACATCGAAAAATGAGATAAACATACTGTAATACCTAGAATATGGCGATAAACGCTGAAAAATCTCCAAAACAAAAAGCTCACACAGAAGGAACTGAAACATGGCGAGAAACCCTGAAAAACGTGGAAAATTAAAAAAATCACAATGAAGGACCTGGAATATGGCGATAAACCCTGAAAAATGTGGAAAATTAAAATCTTATACTGAAGGACCTGGAATATGGCGAGAAACCCTGAAAAAAAGTGGAAAATTAAAAATTCACACTGAAGAACCTAGAAAAAGGCGAGATATCCTGAATAATGTGGAAAATGAGAAAATAACACGGTAGGACCTGGAATATGGTGAGAAACCCTGAAAAAGTCAAAAAATGAGAAAATCATACTGTAGTACCTAGAATATGGCGATAAACGCTGATAAACGTCGAAAATTAAAACTCACATAGAAGGACCTGGAATATGGCGAGAAATTTTAAAAAATATGGCAAATGAGAAAAGCACACAATAGGACTTGGAATATGGCGAAAAACACTGAAAACGTGGATAATTTAAAAAATCACACTTAAAGCCTGGAATATTGAAGAAATCATGAAAAATGTGGAAAATGAGAAAATCACTGTGTAGGACCTGGAATATGGTGATAAACCCTGAAAAAGTCGACAAATGAGAAAATCACACTGTAGGACCAGAAACATGGTGACAAACCATGAAAGAATCAAAAAATGAGAAAATCATACTGTAATACCTAGAATATGGCGAGAAAATCACTGAAAAATCTCAAAAATAAAAAACTTACACAGAAGGACCTGAAATATGGAGAGAAAGCCTGAAAAACGTGGAAAATTAAAAATTCACACTGAAGGAGTTGGAATATGGCGATAAACCCTGAAAAATGTGGAAAATTAAAAACTCACACTGAAGGACCTGGAAAATGTCGAGATATCCTGAATAATGTGGAAAATGAAAAAATAACACAGTAGGTCCTAGAATATGGTGAGAAACCCTGAAAAAGTTGAAAAATGAGAAGAATCATACTGTAGTACATGGAATATGGCGAGACACCCTGAACAACATGGATAATTAAAAACTGACACTGAAGGCCTGGAATATGGCGAGATATCCTGAATAATGTGGAAAATGAGAAAATAACACTGTAGGAACTGGAATATGGTAAGAAACCCTGAAAAAGTCGAAAAATGAGAAAATCACACTGTAGGACCTGGAATATGGTGAGAAAACCTGAAAACGTCGAAAAATGAGAAAATCATACTGTAGACCTAGAATATGGAGATAAACGCTGATAAATGTCGAAAATTAAAACTCACAATGAAGGACCTGGAATATGGCGAGAAATTTTAAAAAATATGGAAAATGAGAAAAGCACACTGTAGGACTTGGAATATGGTGAGAAACACTGAAAAATGTGGATAATTAAAAAAATCACACTTAAAGCCTGGAATATTGCAAGAAATCCTGAAAAATGTGGAAAATGAGAAAATCACACTGTAGGACCTGGAATATGGTAACAAACCGTGAAAGAATCAAAAAATAAGAAAATCATTTTTCTGAAAATCTGTAATACCTTGAATATGGCGATAAAATCACTGAAAAATCTCGAAAATAAAAAACTCACACAAAAGGACCTGAAATATGGTGAGAAACCTGAAAAACAGGGATAATGAAAAAAAATCACACTGAAGGACCTCAAATATGGCGAGAAAACCTGTAAAAGGTGGAAAATGAGAAAATCATACTGTAGAACCCAGAATGTGACAAAAAAAAAACTTGAAAACGTTAAAAATTTAAAATTCACACTGTAGGACCCCGTATATGGCGAGAAAACCTGAAAAAGGTGGAAAATGAGAAAATAACACTGTAGGACCCAGAATTGCGAAAAAACTTGAAAAACGTCGAAAATGAGAAAATCACACTGTAGGACCCAGAATATGAGGAGAAACCCTGAAAAGGTGGAAAATTAAAAATTCACGCTGTAGGAACAAGAATATGGCGAGAAACCCTGAAAAAAGTAGAAAATTACAAACTCACACTGAAGGACCTCAAATATGGCAGGAAAACCCGAAAAAGGTGGAAAATGAGAAAATCAAACTGTAGGACCCAGAATCACGAAAAAACTTGAAAAACGTGGAAAATGAAAAAATCACACAGAAGGACCCAGAATATGCCCAGAAACCCTGAAAAATGTGAAAATTAAAATTCAAACTGTCAGACACAGATTGTGGCGAGAAACCATAAAAAAAGTGGATAATTAAAAATTCACACTGTATTACCCAGAATATGGCGAGAAATACTGAAAAACGTGGAAAATTAAAAATTCACACTGAAGGACCTGCAATAAGGCAAGAAAACCTGAAAAACGTGGAAATGAGAATATCACACTGTAGGACACTGAAAATGACGAAAAAAACCTGAAAAAAGTGGACAATTAAAAATTCACACTGAAGGACCCGGAATATGGCATGAAAACCTGAAAAACAAGGAAAATTAAAAAGTCACACTGAAGGACCCAGAATATGGCGAGAAACCCTGAAAAAAGTGGAAAATTAAAAATTCACGCCAGGCGTGGTGGCCCACACCTTTAATCCCAGCACTTGGGAGGCAGAGGCAGGCGGATTTCTGAGTTCGAGGCCAGCCTAGTCTACAAAGTGATTTCCAGGACAACCAGGGCTACACAGAGAAACCCTGTCTCGAAAAACCAAAAAAAAAAAAAAAAATTCACACTGAAGGACCTGGAAAATGGCGAGATATCCTGAATAATGTGAAAAATGAGAAAATAACACGGTAGGACCTGGAATATGGTGAGAAACACTGACAAAGTCGAAAAATGAGAAAATCATACTGTAGTACCTAGAATATGGCGATAAACGCTGATAAGTGTCGAAAATTAAAACTCACATTGAAGGACCTGGAATATGGCGAGAAATTTTAAAAAATATGGCAAATGAGAAAAGCACACAGTAGGACTTGGAATATGGCGAAAATCACTGAAAACGTGGATAATTTAAAAAATAACACTTAAAGCCTGGAATATTGAAGAAATCATGAAAAATGTGGAAAATGAGAAAATCACAGTGTAGGATCTGGAATATGGTGATAAACCCTGAACAAGAAGACAAATGATGAAATCACACTGTAGGACCTGAAACATGGTGACAAACCATGAAAGAATCGAAAAATGAGAAAATCATACTGTAATACCTAGAATATGGCGAGAAAATCACTGAAAAATCTCAAAAATAAAAAACTTACACAGAAGGACCTGAAATATGGAGAGAAACCCTGAAAAACGTGGATAATTAAAAAATCACACTGAAGGAGGTGGAATATGGCAATAAACCCTGAAAAAAGTGGAAAATTAAAAACTCACACTGAAGGCCCTGGAAAATGTCGAGATATCCTGAATAATGTGGAAAATGAGAAAATAATACAGTAGGTCCTGGATTATGGTGAGAAACCCTGAAAAAGTCGAAAAATGAGAAGAATCATACTGTAGTACATGGAATATGGCGAGACACCCTGAACAACATGGATAATTAAAAACTGACACTGAAGGCCTGGAATATGACAAGAAATCCTGAATAATGTGGAAAATGAGAAAATAACACTGTAGGAACTGGAATATGGTAAGAAACCCTGAAAATGTCGAAAAATGAGAAAATCACACTGTAGGACCTGGAATATGGTGAGAAAACCTGAAAACGTCGAAAAATAAGAAAATCATACTGTAGACCTAGACCTAGAATATGGAGATAAACGCTCATAACTGTCGAAAATTAAAACTCACAATGAAGGACCTGGAATATGGCGAGAAATTTTAAAAAATATGGAAAATGAGAAAAGCACACTGTAGGACTTGGAATATGGTGAGAAACACTGAAAAATGTGGATAATTAAAAATCACACTTAAAGCCTGGAATATTGCAAGAAATCCTGAAAAATGTGGAAAATGAGAAAATCACACTGTAGGACCTGGAATATGGTAACAAACCGTGAAAGAATCGAAAAATGAGAAAATAATTTTTCTGAAAATCTGTAATACCTTGAATATGGCGATAAAATCACTGAAAAATCTCGAAAATAAAAAACTCACACAAAAGGACCTGAAATATGGTGAGAAACCTGAAAAACAGGGATAATGAAAAAAATCACACTGAAGGACCTCGAATATGGCGAGAGAACCTGTAAAAGGTGGAAAATGAGAAAATCATACTGTAGGACCCAGAATGTGACAAAAAAAAAAACTTGAAAACGTTAAAAATTTAAAATTCACACTGTAGGACCCCGTATATGGCAAGAAAACCTGAAAAAGGTGGAAAATGAGAAAATAACACTGTAGGACCCAGAATTGCGAAAAAACTTGAAAAACGTCGAAAATGAGAAAATCACACTGTAGGACCCAGTATATGAGGAGAAACCATGAAAAGGTGGAAAATTAAAAATACACGCTGTAGGAACCAGAATATGGAGAGAAACCCTGAAAAAAGTAGAAAATTAAAAACTCACACTGAAGGACCTCAAATATGGCAGGAAAACCTGAAAAAGGTGGAAAATGAGAAAATCAAACTGTAGGACCCAGAATCACGAAAAAACTTGAAAAACGTGGAAAATGAAAAAATCACACTGCAGGACACCGAATATGCTGAGAAACCCTGAAAAACGTGAAAATTAAAAAATCAAACTGTCAGACATAGATTGTGGCAAGAAACCATGAAAAAGGTGGATAATTAAAAATTCACACTGTATTACCCAGAATATGGCAAGAAATACTGAAAAACGTGGAAAATTAAAAATTCACACTGAAGGACCTGCAATATGGCAAGAAAACCTGAAAAACGTGGAAATGAGAAAATCACACTGTAGGACACTGAAAATGACGAAAAAAACCTGAAAAACGTGGACAATTAAAAATTCACACTGAAGGACCCGGAATATGGCATGAAAACCTGAAAAACAAGGAAAATTAAAAAATCACACTGAAGGACCCAGAATATGGCGAGAAAACCTGAAAAAAGTAGAAAATGAGAATAATCACACTGTAGGACCCAGAATTGCAAAAAATCTTGAAAAAACGTTGTAAATGAAAAAATCACCCTGTAGGACCCACAATATGGTGAGAAACCCTGAAAAAATTAGAAAAATAAAAACTCTCACTGAAGGACCCCGAATATGGTGAGAAAACCTGAAAAAGGTGGAAATGAGAATAATCACACTGCAGGAACCAGAATTGCGAAAAAACATTAGAAACGTCGAAAATGAGAAAATCACACTGTAGGACCCAGAATTATAAAAAACTTGAAAAACGTGAAAAATGACAAAATCACACTGCACGACCCAGAATAAACCGGGAAACCTTGAAAAACGTGAAAATTAAAAATTCACACTGTCGGACCCAGAATATGGCGAGAAAGCCTGAAAAAAGTAGAAAATTACAAACACACACTTGAAGAACCACAAATATGGCAAGAAAACCTGAAAAGGTGGAAAATGAGAAAATCACACTGTAGGACCCAGAATTAGGAAAAAACTTCAAAAACATGGAAATGAGAAAATCACTCTGCAGGACCCAGAATATGCCAAGAAACCCTGAAAAACGTGAAAATTGAAAATTCACACTGTAGGATCCAGAATATGGCAAGAAACCATGAATAATTGGAAAATTACAAATTTACACTGTATTACCCACAATGTGGCAAGAAACACTGAAAAACGTGGAAAATTAAAAATTCACACTGAAGGACTTGGAATATGGCAAGAAAACCTGAAAAACGTGGAAATGAGAAAATCACAGGTAGAACCCAGAATATGACAAAAAAAACCTAAAAAACGTGGAAAATTAAAAATTCACACTGAAGGACCTTGAATATTGCAAGAAAACCTGAAAAATGAGGAAAATAATAACTCACACTGAAGGATCCAGAATATGGAGAGAAAACCTGAAAAACATGGAAAATTAAATATTAACACTGTAAGACCTAGGATATGGCAAGAAACACTGAAAAAGGTGGAAAATTAAAAATTCACACTGTAGGACTAGAATATGGCAAGAAACCGTGAAAAACGTGGAAAATTAAAAATTCACACTGTAGGACCCAGATATTCCGAGAAAACCTGAAAAAGTAGGAACATGAGAAAAATACACTATAGGACCCACAATATGACGAAAAAAACTTAAAAATGTTTAAAAATAAAAATTCACACTGTAGGACCCTGAATATGGCGAGAAACACTGAAAAACTTGGAAAATTTAAAATTTACACTGTACGACCCAGAATATGGCGAGAAACACTGAAAAAAGTAGAAAATTAAAAACTCACAGTTAAGGACCCCAAATATGGTGAGAAAAACTGAAAAAGGTAGAAAATGAGAAAATCACAGTGTAGGTCCCAGAATTACGAAAGAACTTGAAAAACGTGGAAAATGAGAAAATCACACTGCAAGAACCAGAATATGCCCAGAAACCCTGAAAAACGTTAAAATTAAAAATTCACACTATCAGACCCAGAATATGGAGAGAAACCCTAAAAAACATGAAAATTAAAAATTCACACTGTGGGACACAGAATATGGCGAGAAACCATGAACAAAGTGGAAAATTAAAAAATCACACTAAAGGACGTGGAATATGGCAAGAAAACCTGAAAAACATGGAAAAGAGAAAATCACACTGTAGAACCCAGAATATGATGAAAAAAACCTGAAAACGTGGAAAATTAAAAATTCACACTGAAGGATTTTGAATATGGCAAGAAAACCGAAAAACGAGGAAAATTAAAAACTCACACTGAAGGACCCAGAATATGTTGAGAAAACCTGAAAAACATGGAAAATTAATTATTAACACTGTAGGACCCAGAATAAAACGAGAAACACTGAAAAACGTGGAAAATTAAAAATTCACACTGTAGGACCACAATATGGCAAGATACCTTGAAAAACGTGGAAAATAAAAAATTCCCAATGTAGGACCCAGAATATACCGAGAAAACTCGAAAAAGGTGGAAAATGAGAAAATCACACTGTAGGACCCAGAATTACGAAAAAAAATTGAAAAACGTGGAAAATGAGAAAATCACACTACAGGACCCAGAATATGCCAAGAAACCCTGAAAAACGTGAAAATTAAAAATTCACACTATCAGACCCAGAATATGGCTAGAAACCCTGAAAAAAAGTAGAAAATTAAAAACTCACAGTGAAGGACCCCAAATATGGCAAAACAACCTAAAAAAGGTGGAAAATGAGAAAATCACACTGTAGGACCCAGAATTATGAAAAAACTTGAAACACGAGGAAAATGAGAAAATCACACTGCAGGACACAGAGTATGGCGAGAAACCCTGAAAAAAGTAGAAAAATAAAAACTCACAATGAAGGACCTCAAATATGGCAAGAAAACCTGAAAAAGGTGGAAAATGAAAAAATCACACTGTAGGACCCAGAATTACGAAAAAACTTGAAAAACTTGGAAAATGAGAAAATCACTTGCAGGTCCTAGAATATGCCGAGAAACCCTGATAATCGTGAAAATTAAAAATTCACAATATCAGACCCAGAATATGGCGAGAAACCCTGAAAAAAGTAGAAAATTAAAAACTCACAGTGAAGGAACCCAAATATGGCGAGAAAACCTGAAAAAGGTGGAAAATGAGAAAATCACACTGTAGGACCCAGAATTACGAAAAAACTTGAAAAACGTTGAAAATGTGAAAATCACACTGCAGGATCCAGAATAAGCCGAGAAACCCTGAAAAACTTTAAAATTAAAAATTCACAATAACCGACCCAAGAATAAGGATAGAAACCCTAAAAAAACATGAAAATTAAAAATTCACACTGTCTGACAGAGAATATGGCAAGAAACCATGAAAAAAGTGGAAAATTAAAAAACCACACTGAAGGACCTGGAATATGGCAAGAAAACCTGAAAAACGTGGAAAAGAGAAAATCACACTGTAGAACCCAGAATATGACGAAAAAACCTGAAAAATGTGTAAAATTAAAAATTTACACTGAAGGATCTTGAATATGGCGAGAAAACCTGAAAAACGAGGAAAATTTAAAAAAACACACTGAAGGACCCAGAATATGTTGAGAAAACCTGAAAAACATGGAAAATTAATTATTAACACTGTAGGACCCAGAATATAGCGAGAAACACTGAAATCGTGGAAAATTAAAAATTCACACTGTAGGACCAGAATATGGTAACAAACCTTGAAAAATGTGGAATATAAAAAATTTCCAATATAGGACCCAGAATATTTTGAGAAAACCTGGAAATGGTGGAAAATGACAAAATCACACTGTAGGACCCAGAATTACGAAAAACCTTGAAAAATGTGGAAAATGAGAAAATCACTCTGCAGTACCCAGAATATGCCTAGAAAGCCTGAAAAACGTGAAAATTAAAAATTCACAGTGTCAGACGCAGAATATCGCAAGAAACCATTAAAAAATTGGAAAATTAGAAATTCACACTGTATTACCCAGAATATGGCGAGAAATACTGAAAAACGTGGAAAATTAAAAAATCACACTGAAGGACCTGTAATATGGCAAGAAAACCTGAAAAAAGTGGAAATAAGAAAATCAAACTGTAGGAACCTGAATATGACGAAAAAACCCGAAAAACGTGGAAAATTAAAAATTCACATTGAAGGTCCCGGAATATGGCAAGAAAACCTGAAAAACAAGGAAAATTAAAAACTCACACTGAAGGACCCAGAATATGGTGAGAAAGCCTGAAAAAGGCAGAAAATGAGAATAATCACACTGTAGGACACAGAATTCCAAAAAAACTTGAAAAACGTCGTAAATGAGAAATTCACACTGTAGAACCCTGAATATGACAAAAAAAAAAAAAAAACCCTGAAAAACGGGGAAAATTAAAAATTCACCATGGAGGACTGGAATATGGCGAGAAAACCCGAAAAACAAGGGAAGTAAAAAACTCATACCGAAGGAACCAGAATATGGATAGAAAACCTGAAAAACAAAGAAAATTAAAAAACTCACACTGAAGGACCCAGAATATGGTGAGAAAACCTGATATAAGTAGCAAGTTAAAAACTCACACTGAAGGAACCCGAATATGGGGAGAAAAACTGAAAAAGTTGGAAAATGAGAAAATGACACTGTAGGACCTAGAATTACGAAAAAACTTGAAATAAGTGGAAAATGAGAAAATCACACTGCAGGACCCAGAATATGCCAAGAATCCCTGAAAAACGTGGAAAATTAAAAATTCACACTGAAGGACCCAGAATATGGCCAGAAAACCTGAAAAATATGGAAAATTAAAAATTCCCACTGTAGGACCAGAATATGGAAAGAAACCTTGAAAAACGTGGAAAATTAAAATTCACACTGTAGGACCCAAAAAGTGCAGAGAAAATCTTACAAAGGTTGAAAATTAAATATTCACACTGTGGGAAGCAGAATATTGTGAGAAACCATGAAAAAAGTGGAAAATTAAAAATGCACACTGTGTAACCCAGAATATGGTGAGATACACTGAAAAACGTGGAAAATTAAAAATTCACACTGAGGACCTGGAATATGGCAAGAAAACCTGAAAAACGTAGAAATGAGAAAATCACACTCTAGGACCCAGATTATGATGAAAAAACCTGAAAAACATGGAAAATTAAATATTACCATTGTAGGACCCAGGATATGGTGAGAAACACTGAAAAATGTGGAAAATTAAAAATTCACACTGTAGGACCAAAAATATGGCTAGAAACCTTGAAAAAGTTAGGAAATTAAAAATTCACACTGTAGGACGCAGAATTTGCCTAGAAAACCTGAAAAAGTTGGAAAATGAGAAAATCATACTGTAGGACCCAGAATATGAGGAAAAAAACTTAAAAACGTTTAAAATTAAAAATTCACACAGTAGGACACAGAATATGGCGAGAAACCCTGAAAAAACGTGGAAAATTTAAAATTCACCCTGTAGGCCCAGTATATGGCAAGAAAACCTGAAAAAGGTGGATAATGAGAAAATCACACTGTAGGACTCAGAATTGCGAAAAAACTTGAAAACGTCAAAAATGAGAATATCACACTGTAGGACCCAGAATATGCCGAGAAACCCTGAAAAACATGGACAATTAAACATACACGCTGTAGGTCCCAGAATATGGCAGCGAACCCTGAAAAAAGTAGAAAATTAAAAACCCAAACTGAAGGACCCTGAATATGGCGAGAAAACCTGAAAAAGTTGGAAAATGAGAAAATCACACTGTAGGACCCAGAATATGAGGAAAAAACTTAAAAACGTTTATACTTAAAAACTTCACACTGTAGGATCCCGTATATGGCGAGAAACCCTGAAAAAACGTGGAAAATTTAAAATTCACCCTGTAGGCCCAGTATATGGCAAGAAAACCTGAAAAAGGTGGATAATGAGAAAATCACACTGTAGGACTCAGAATTGCGAAAAAACTTGAAAACGTCAAAAATGAGAATATCACACTGTAGGACCCAGAATATGCCGAGAAACTCTGAAAAACATGGACAATTAAACATACACGCTGTAGGTCCCAGAATATGGCAGCGAACCCTGAAAAAAGTAGAAAATTAAAAACCCAAACTGAAGGACCCTGAATATGGCGAGAAAACCTGAAAAAGTTGGAAAATGAGAAAATCACACTGTAGGACCCAGAATATGAGGAAAAAACTTAAAAACGTTTATACTTAAAAACTTCACACTGTAGGATCCCGTATATGGTGAAAAAACCTGAAAAAGATGGAAAATGAGAAAATCACACTGTAAGACACAGAATTGCGAAAAAACTTGAAAAACGTCGAAAATGAGAAAATCACACTGTAGGACTCAGAATATGAGGAGAATCCCTGAAAAAAGTAGAAAATTAAAAATTCACACTTAAGGACCCCGAATATGGCGAGAAAACATCATAAATGTTCACAATGAGAATAATCACACTGTAGGACCCAGAATTGCAAAAAACTTGAAAAACCTCTAAAATGAGAAAATCGCATTGCAGGACCCAGAATATGCCGAGAATCCCAGAAAACATGGAAAATTAAAAATACACGCTGTAGGACCCAGAATATGGCGTGAAACCCTGAAAAAAGTAGAAAATTAAAAACTCACACTGAAGGACTCCAAATATGGCAAAAAAAAAAAAAAACCTGAAAAAGGTGGAAAATGAGAATAACACACTGTAGGACCCAGAACTATGAAAAAACTTGAAAATCGTGGAAAATGAGAAAATCACACTGCAGGACACAGACTATGCCTAGAAACTCTGAAAATCGTGAAAATTATAAATTCATACTGTCAGAAAAAGAATATGGTGAGAAACCATGAAAAAAGTGGAAAATTAAAAATACATGCTGAGCCGGGCGTGGTGGCGCACGCCTTTAATCCCAGCACTCGGGAGGCAGAGGCAGGCGGATTTCTGAGTTCGAGGCCAGCCTGGTCTACAAAGTGAGTTCCAGGACAGCCAGGCTATACAGAGAAACCCTGTCTCGAAAAACCAAAAAAAAAAAAAAAAAAAAAAAATACACGCTGTATTACCCAGAATATGGCAAGAAATACTGAAAATCGTGGAAAATTAAAAATTCACACTGAAAGTCCTGGAATTTGGCAAGAAAACCTGAAAACCGTGGAAATGAGAAAATCACACTTTAGGAACCCGAATATGACGAATAAACCTGAAAAACGTAGAAAATTAAAAAATCACACTGAGGACACGGAATATGGCGAGAAAACCTGAAAAATGAGTAAAATTAAAAACTCACACTGAAGGACCCAGAATATGGCGAGAAAACCTGAAAAAGGTGGAAAATGAGAATAATCACACTGTAGGACCCAGAATTGCGAAAAAAAAAAAAAAAAACATGAAATATGTCAAAAATGAGAAAATCACACTGTAGGACCCGGAATAAGCCAAGAAACCCTGAAAAACGTGGAAAATTAAAAATACACGCTGTAGGAACCAGAATTTCGCCAGAAACCCTGAAAAAGGTAGAAAATTACAAACTCACACCGAAGGACCCCAAATATGGCAAGAAAACCTGAATAAGGTGTTAAATGAGAAAATCAAACTGTAGGACCCAGAATTATGAAAAAACTTGAAAAACGTGGAAAATTAAAAATTCACACTGAAGGACCTGGAGTATGGTGAGAATACCTGAAAAACGAGGAAAATTCAAAACTCATATTGTAGGACCCAGAATATGGCGAGAAAACCTGAAAAAGGTGGAAAATGAGTATAATCACACTGTAGGACCCAGATTTGCAAAAAAACTTGAAAAACATCGAAAATGAGGAAATCACACTATAGGATCCAAAATATGCAGAGAAACCCTGAAAAAACGTGGAAAATTAAAAATTCACACTGAAGGACCCCGAATATGGCGAGAAAACCTGAAAAACGAGGAAAATTAAAAACTCACACTGAAGAACCCCGTATATGGCGAGAAAACCTGAAAAACCATGGAAATTAAAAACTCACACTAAAGGACCCAGAATATGGCGAGAAAACCTGAAAAAAGTAGAAAATTAAACACTCACACAGAAGGACATCAAATATGGGAGAAAACCTGAAAAAGAGGAAAATGAGAAAATCACACTGCAGGATCCAGAATATGCCGAGAAACGCTGATAAACGTGAAAATTAAAAATTCACACTGTCGGACACAGAATATGGCAAGAATCCATGAAAAAAGTGGAAAATTAAAAAACCACACTGTATTACGCAGAATATGGCGAGAAATAATGAAAAACGTGGAAAATTAAAAATTCACATTGAAGAACCTGGAATATGGCAAGAAAACCTGAAAAGCGTGGAAATGAGAAAATCATACTGTAGGACCCAGAATATGACAAAAAATCCTGGAAACATGGAAAATTAAAAATTCACACCGAAGGACCTGGAATATGGAGAGAAAACCTGAAAAAAGAGTAAAATTAAAAACTCACACTGAAGGACCAAGAATATGGCGAGAAAACCTGAAAAGAGTAGAAAATTAAAAATACATGCTGTAGGACCCAGAATATGGCGAGAACCCCTGAAAAAAGTAGAAAATTAAAAACTCACACTGAAGGACCCCAAATATAGTGAGAAAACCTGAAAAAGGTGGAAAATGAGAAAATCATACTGTAGGACACAGTAATGCGAAAAAAATTGAAAAAAGTGGAAAATGAGAAAATCACAGTGTAGGACCCAGAATATGCAGACAAACCCTGAAAAACGTGGAAAACTAAAAATATACTCTGTAGGACCCAGAATATGGCGAGAAACCCTGAAAAAAGTAGAAAATTAAAAACTCACCCTGAAGGACCCCGAATATGGCGAGAAAACCCGAAAAAGGTGGAAAATGAGAAAATCACACTGCAGGACACAGAATATTCAGAGAAACCCTGAAAATCGTGAAATTTAAAAATTCACAGTATTGGACCCAGAATATGGCCCTGCCTTGCCTAGCCTAGCCTAGCCCTGCCTAGCCCCGCCTAGCCCCGCCTAGTCCAGCCCTGCCTAGCCCAGCCTAGCCCTGCCTAGCCCAGCCCATCCCTGCCTAGCCCTGCCCTACCTAGCCTAGCCCTGCCTAGCCCAGCCCTTCCCTGCCTAGCCTAGTCTAGCCTAGCCATGCCTTGCCCTGCCTATCTCTGTTTAGCCTAGCCCTGCCTAACCTAGCCCTGCCCTGCCTAGCCTAGTCCTGCCTGCCTGACCCTGTTTTTAACCAGGCTGGCCTCAAACTCAGAAACTGACTGCCTCTGCCTCCAGAGTGCTCTCATTAAGAGCTCGAGCCACCACTGACTGTTGGGTTTTCTAAGTCTTACATTGGTATGGTGTCTGTTTCTCAGCTGTGAAACCCTAATTAAGACATGTAGTCAGTCCTAGGTCAGCCATAGCTACAGAGTGAGGCATTATCTAAAACAAAACAAAACAAAAAATAGAAATAATAAAATAAATAAATTAAGCAACCACATGATATCTTTTCTTTCTTTAGATGATACAGCTTGAAGCAGTTCAACCATGAGACCTCAGCTCTGGACATTGAGGCTGTTTCCCTATCAAGTATTAGGGCTGAACCTGAGGGGTTTTACTGCTGAGTTGTGTTCCCCACTTTTAAAAAAAGTTGTTTTCAAAGGCTGCAGGTTCTAAGCACTGTTGCTTGTTACAGTTGAGTCACAGCCCTGAACTTTCAGTGGTAGTTAAAGGCACTGAGAAGGGCTTCCTATAGACATAAAAGGCCAAGTCTTTGTTATTAAAAATTAATCTGGATTCCCCCACCCCCTGGCATCCTAACAATTCCTAGAAAGGAAGACAGGGACTTGGGCAGAAGGGTGCAAGGCTACTGGTGTTTGTAAGTGGTAACAGAAGGCTTTCTCTTGTTGGTACCCTACCCCAAGTTACACTGTCACTTCTTTTTCCTTGTTGTTGTTTTGTCGGTTTGTATTCTCTACATAGCCCATATCCCTTCCTAACCTTGGTGGTCCTGATCCTTACTGTCCTTGAACTGAGTGATTTGCCTGTCTTGCTGGGATGAAACTGTGAGCTACCATCCAGAAGGAAGCACCCTGCTGAAGTTAGATTGGGGTCTCTTCCAGTTTCCTCTATGAACATGCATATGACAGGCCTGGTCTTTCTTTTTTTCTTTTCATTTTCTTTTTAAAGATTTATTTATTTATTATATTTAAGTATGCTGTAGCTACCTTCAGACACTCCAGAAGAGGGTGTCAGATTCTGAAGAATCTAAATCATTCTTATTGTCTGCATATGATGTATATAAAAACAGCCTCACATATACTCAAAAAAAAAAAAAAAGAAAGATGGGGTACAGAGAGGGCTCAACAATTAAGAGCATTGTCTCCTCTTCCAGAGAACCTGGGCTCAATTACCAGTATATATATGGTGGCCCATCTCCAGTTCCAGGGTATCTAATACTCTGTTCTGGAGGCTGAGGCCACAGCATACACATGCAAAACACCCTTACACTAAAAATAAAATAGATCATTGAGAGAGAGGAGAGAGAGGGGATGAGAGAGAGAGGAGGTAATCATACCTCCTGACGAGTTTGAAGACCTGAGCTTCATCACTTACACAAATAAATAAATGCAAAATATTTTTTATAAATAAACTCTACCATTTACCTTTAAAAATTCCTAGAAAACAAGTTCTATTAGCAACAGTTATATTTACTATATCTAAAGGAGAGTCATGAGCATATTCTCTAAATAGAAAAAGGTCTGTTAGTCTTAGAAATGGAAAAGACAAACCAAGGAAGGTTTGCAATTACATAATGAGGCAGCTCAGCCCAGCTCTTAGGTTGGAAATAAGACTCATGAATAGGATACACCTGAAGACAGACAGCATTGCTTTTTGTTTTGGAGGCTGAAAGGATACACCTGAAGACAGCCATTGCTGTGTGTGCTTGATGGTATTCTGGTAATTTTTTTTTTTTAATTTTTAAATACTTTTTATCCTCTTTCTTTCTTTCTTTCTTTCTTTCTTTCTTTCTTTCTTTCTTTCTTTCAATTATTATTTTTTTCTCAGAACGGGTTTCTCTGTGCAGCCCTGGCTGACTTGGAACTCCCTCTGTAAGCCAGGGTGACATTGAATGCAGAAATCTGCCTGAGGCTAAAGGTGTGGTCCACAATTGCCTCAGCTCTACTCTAATTCCGTGTATGTATGTATATATGTATGAATAAAAGTAATATTAATCCATTAATATCTCTTTTTCCTAAAATTCATGTCATTCCTCCTTATCTTTCTCTCTCACTCCCTGTTTGTGTGCATGTGTGTGTTAGTCTATGGTACACAGATTAAAGAAATCATATTTTTCATGGATTCTTAGAAATAAACAAGGAAGCCGGGTGTGGTGGAGCACCCCTTTAATCCCAGCACTTGGCAGGCAGAGGCCTGCAGATTTCTGCATTCCAGGCCATCCTGGTCTACAGAGTGAGTTCCAAGACACACAGGGCTACACCAAGAAACACTGTCTTGAACGCCCCTCTCTTCTAAAAATAATAAAGAAATAATAGACAAAAAACAAGAGAAAAACATGTGGCCATGGCTGCTGGTGGCTTTTCAGTGACTCCTCACCCTTCTGCACTGGATTCAGTTAAGTTCTATTCCACTAGTAGCTGGAAAAGAAGGGGAAGAAACAGAAGCAACTTGGAACAATAGGTCTCGTGACGGCCAGCCACCTCTATTTTGAGAAGGGTGCTCAGTCAGCAGACAAGATGGCCCCAATCCACATGTCGCCTTTCAGCATGGTGAGGTCAATGTGTCAATGTTCAACCGAGTGACAGAACAAGGAAGTAGACATGCAGACAACAGACATGCAGGCACACCACCTCCCTTCCCTTCTGTTGTTTGGTAAAAGACACACAAGTTTTATTATTTATAGTAAGCCTTAAAAAGCACTCTGACAGCCTCGCAGCTATCTACCTTCTATGTGATTAGAATTTCCGGTTTTTTTTAATTAATTCTCAGGAGTTGCATGGTGACTTGTCCTAGGTTATGGTGCCCTATTCTCGCATGTAGTCATAGAGGCAGCAGATAGAGCACACACACACACATACACACACACACACACACACACACACACACACACTTACATTGAAAACTAATAGTAATAAGAACAACAAACAAGCAAGCAAGCAAGCAAACAAACAAACAAACAAATATATAAATAACAGGGAAAAAGAGATTCTGGCTTCTGCCAGGCTGTGTGGGTGGCAAAGGCAGGCAGGCAGAGAGGACCTCTGTGAGTTTGAGGCTACCCAAGCCTACACTGATAGTTCCAGAACAGACTGCCTGGGCTACACCAAGAGAAACCCTACCTCGAGGCAAAAGAAAACAAAAGCAGAGAAGGTTCTGGCTTTTATTTTACTGATCTGTCTGTCTGTCTTTCTTTCACCAGGCTGGCCTGGAACACAGAAACTGACTGCCTCTGCCTTCCGAGTGCTCTCATTAAGAGCTTGAGCCAACACTGAATGTCGGGTTTTCCAAGTCTTACCTTGCTCTTGGTGTCTGTTCTCAGCTGTGAAACCCTAATTAACACATGTAGTCAGTCCTGGGTCAGCCAGAGCTACAGACTGAGGCCTTATCTAAAACCAAATAAAACAAAACAAAACAACAAATTGAAATAATAAAATACATAAATTAACCAACCACATCATATCTTTTCTCTCCCTAGTTGGTACTCAAAAATTGCAGCAGTTTGCTTGTGAGACCTCAGCTCTGGACACTGAGGCTGTTTTCCTACCAAGTAATAGGGCTGAACTTGAGGAGCTCTACAGCTCAGTTGTGTCCCCTGCTTTTTTAAAAAACGAGTTGTTTTCAAAGGCTGCAGGTTCTTACCACTGTTGCTTGTTACAGATGAATTATAGCCCTGAACTTTCAATGGTACTTAAAGGCACAGACAGGTGCTTCCTATAGACATAAGAGCCCAAGTCTTGTGGTCATAGCCAGTGGTAATAACCTGGGCGGATGGGTGCAAGGCTTCTTGTGATTGTAAGTGGTAACAGAAGGCTTTCTCTTGTTGGTACCCTATCACAAGCTACACTGTCTATTCTTTTTCCTGGTTAGTGTTTCCTTGCTTTGTTTTCTCTACATAGCTCCTTTTTCTTCATAGCATTGGCTGTCCTGAACCAGGCAGTCCTTGAAATCAGTGATTTGCCTGTCTTGCTGGGATTACACTCTGAGCTACCATCCAGAGGGAAGCAACCTGCTGAGGTTAGACTGCTCTCTCTCCAGGTTTCCCCTATGAACATGCAAATGGCAGTCCTGCTTGGTCTTTCTTTTTTTTTATCCTTTTTAAAAAATGCTTATTTATTTATGTATTTATTAGATATAAGTACACTGTAGCTGTCTTCAGACACTCCAGAAGAGGGTGTCAGATTCTGGAGAATCTAAATCCCTCTTATGGTCTGCATATGATGTACATAAACACAGCCTCATATATACTTCTAAAATATTAAAGATGGGTGGGGCCACTGAAAGGGCTCAACAATTAACAGCATTGTCTCCTCTTCCAGAGAACCTGGGCTCAACTACCAACAACTATATGGTGTCCCATCTCCAGTTCCAGAGGATCTGATACTCTGTTCTGGCTTCTGTGGGCACAGTATACACATGCAAAACACCCTTACACTAAAATTAAAATACATCATTAAGAGAGAGGAAAGAGGGCTTTTGAGAGAGAGAGAGGGGAGGTCATCGTACCTCTTGATAGGTTTGAAAAATCAGAGCTTCATCACTCACACAAATAAATAACTGCAAAATATTTTTTAAACAAACTCTGCCATTTACCCTTAAAAATATCAAGAAAACAAGTAAGTTCTAAGAGCAACAGTTATTTTGACTGTATCTAAAGATAATCATGAGCATATTCTCTAAACAGAAAAAAGGTCTGGTAATCTTAGAAATGGAAAAGAGAAACCAAGTCTTTCTTCATATAAAAGCATACAGTAAGTGAACATTTAAAACTACAAGAGGCTACAGTGTGGCATGGCGGTGGAGATTGGTCCAACCTTGTGAAAGTCACATGTGAACCCCTTTAAGTTGGGGTTGCAGGGAGGTGATGATTGGTTCCTTCCTATGCTGGTTCTTTTGTGCCTCTTCCTTGCAGGATTAGGAAGGTTTGCTATTACATAATGAGGCAGCTCAGCCAAGCCCTTAATTTCGAAATAGGCCTAGAGATAGGATACACCTGAAGACAGACAGCCATTGCTCTGTGTTCTTGATGCTTCAATGGAAGCATATGGTATTCTGTGTGCAGTGTGATAGGTCCCATTCGAGAGGCATAGGTAAGAACCAGATTCCTGGCACTCTGACAGAAAAGGACCTAGGAGAAGCCCCAAGGGTGGGTGTGGATAAGACATTGCCTGAGCCTCCTTTGGCTCAGATCCGTACCCCTGTATTGGTTGGACCCTCACTAGGATCCCCAACTTAAACCTACTGATATCTAGGTTAGTCATTTGAGCTCTAGTTGGATTCCGTTGACTGACCTGTTGGCCCCTATGGCCACCCTAATTCAGCTCCCAGATCCTGTGCCACCTAGGCTCAAACTTGATAGGCTATGTCTGTTAACAACAAAATCAGGGTGCCAGACTCACAGGAGACATTTCTTACATTTAGATTACGTTCAGTTTGTTGGAAACAGAGGACAACACAGACGTCGGTTGAGGCCAATATACAGTTTAGTAAGCAAATACTGATCAGATGCGCAAAGACCTGCTACAGCGATGGAAACAGGTTTAATCATGCTCCTCCAGTGCCAGCCATGGCTTTGCCTGTCTGCATTGTATTTCTATGATATGCCAAGGGAGCAGGTGCTCACCAAGGATTTGCTCTGGGGATGCTTACCCAGTGGTGGTCACAATTAGTAAACTTCTAAGCTAAAGAACAGTTCCCCATCTAGCACAGTGGTTAGAGCACAAGATTATTTATCTCAGGGTCGTTGGTTTGAGCCCAAAGTTGGACGAGATGTTATTTTAGTTGGGTCTCAACTGGAGACAATGCTGGCACTTCCCAGTAGTGCCCCCATGGTTTGGTTTCTTCTTTCTGTATCTCTGACTTTAGAACTGGATGTAGGGAGTATTTGGTGGGTCTTTTGCTCTGCTTGAAGCAGCACTGGGTGTACTAAATTGCAGTGGGTGCAAGTGTTACAGACTCTACACTAGTTTTGATATTCGTGAGCAATTGGGGCACTGGGTAGTCTTGGATTACCCTTTTCAGGTAGATCTGAAACTCAATTCTTTTGGTGTTTACTGAATTCAACCAGAGGATTCCAAGATATCCCTCTTAGAAAGACTAGCTGG
The DNA here is from genome assembly GCF_978045245.1 of Mus caroli. Taxonomy (NCBI): domain Eukaryota; kingdom Metazoa; phylum Chordata; class Mammalia; order Rodentia; family Muridae; genus Mus; species Mus caroli. The sequence continues at coordinate 81,919 of NW_028227417.1, read as the reverse complement.
AGCTTCTCTTTAAGGCTTGTTGGTCCTAACCCTAGAGGATTCTCACTTAGGGTCTGAGAGGTTCTTCCTAGGTTTAAATCTTAGACCAGTCCTCTTCTTTTGCCAATCAAACCCTGAGGATTAAAAGTCAACGTTTGCTCCTTAGAAGGTATGACTAAACAAATGAAAATGGAAATTCGTAAGTACCCAAAGTGGTATTTTTGGTTGGTTTCTTTGGACCTTGTTTTCTGTTTTAGGCAGAGTCTTGTTCCTTTACCTTAGGCTGCTCCTGACAAAGTCAAGGATAGCTGCATTTCTAATCTTCATGCCTTCACTTCTTGTGTGCTGGAAAGATAGGCATGTGTATTAATCTGGTGTTCAGGTTGGAACCCAGGCTTAGGCAAGCAATTAGATGAGCTACAGCATCAGCTCATAACTCAAAATGTCCACCAAGAATTGCTGGCATTATTCAAATTAGCCTGAAGGATACAAATAGTGGAAAATGTTGGAATTAAAAAAAATCAATTGAGCTGCTCTGGCAAATCAGGGAGAACTGGAGCAGGCCTCTGAGATGCACCAGCTTCTAGTCAGGTCTTTAGTGTATTTGACATACCCTGAGCTACATGAGAAGAAACACAAATAGCTAAAACAGGATTGGGAGACTAGGTGCAAGACATGTGGCTGGCAAATAAAAACCGCTTTGAAATTTGCCAGTAGCCCTAAAGTGCAAATCTGGTTCCAGATCACTGGCCTTTAATCATCACTAGTTTGCTTGGGTCCAACCCATAGGACCCAAAAAGTAGTCAAGAGCCTGTGACCTCTTCAGATTTGCTGGACTAGCATTTTTCAGGTCCCCTGGTGCGCAGATCTAAGAAAGGAGAGGTGCTGCCAAACCTGGCTAGGGTCTCAGCTTTGCGAATCTGCCTTGGAACTTCCCTTTTTTCCATAATCTCCACAAAAAGGCAAAGGATTTTTACATTTAAGAAGTCCTTGCATTTCGGATAGGAAACATACTCCAAGAACCACAGTCATCCCTCTGGCCTCTCTAGAGTCCTGACTGAGCCTGGGTCTCCCAGTTCAGTGTTTTGAAATCACAAGGTGTATTCCTGTGCAGAGAATGAATAGATGCGAGTAGGAGGAATGAGTCCTTCTAGGGTTCTGTGAGCTGGAAGGCACAGTGTGGACTTAACCGAACAAGCCTCAGATTCTGCCGAATTTTCACCACTGGGTAAACTGCCAGATACCATGAAAGAAGAGAGGGACTCCTCTAAGGAGTGCCTTCTGGCATCTCTCCGGGGTGGGAGGCTTGATTCAAACCCTGATACCTCTGGTGCTCTGGTGTCTACACTTCGAGGCTCCCGGAGAAATCTTCAAGGTCCTGAACAGTGGCCAGGTTTCCAAGGTGGCATTCAGTCCTGCGACTGTACGTGTGGGATGCAGAGAAGGCCCTGATTTCTTCTATCCAGCCTTACAGAATCAGCTGAGCTCTTTCCTTTTTCAGTAGGGGGCTGCCCTAACTTCTCTCTCAACATCACTTTCATGCGCTTAGCTAATAGAAAAAGTAACTGTTAGCTACTTTTAGAAGAGGCAAAAGTAGGTGTTAGCTGAAAGAAGATGTCATTAATAAGGGAAGAACTAAATACCTTTAGCTCTTTTGTCCACTGCCCCCACAACCCCGGCCCCATGGCTGGTTCCCAGGCTGACTTTGAATTCTCCTTAACCTAGCCTCCGAAGTACTGCCCATACAGGAGTGAGTGATATCCATGTCACTTCATGTTTTTAGTAACAAACTCACAAAGGCAAATTTAGTCTATTCTGGTCTACATGGCTGATAAAACCCGGAAGAGGGTTTATTTTTTTTTTAAATAAAACAAGCTGTGATGGATGGGCTCCTATCAGTGCGAAAGTCTTTTACTTCCCTCGACTAGAGAGCGAGGCAGAAAACAGACTAGAAGATGGATGAGCAGGAAGGCCAAAAGAAGAGAGGTTGCTTGTTTGACAGTGACTGTGGACTGGAATAATGATTGCGGACCTGGGAGGGTCCACTGAGAATAATAATTTAATGAATTAACCCGGTTAATTAATGGGTGATCTTCGGTTTGAATTTCTATTTAAGATTAAGAGCCAGTTCTGTGACTTCTAAAATTCTTTCAAGGTGGGAAAAAGACTGCTGTTGGACTATAATTTGGGCTCCAGCAAATTGGTCTATGATTTAGGGAGCACTTTGAAAGAAAAAAAAAAAAACAGATACTTTGAGTTCAAGAACAGCGATTGTTGGGAGAACCTTCCTGGAATAAGCACACGGAAACAACTGAGAGTGGAAGAGATTTGTCAAAGGTGGACCGAAGCCAAGACAGCTCCTGCAAGTCTTTGTAATTTCATTTTATACTTTAAAACCATAAGGTGGGGTGGACAAGCTAGTGTTTAATTGCTGGCATCAGTCAGCAGGCTAGGAAGGGCAATGGGCCACTGCCTCACCTGGCTCTTTAGGCCTCTCTGGTTCAGGTAGCAAGTGAAGCTGGGCTCTGCAAACAGAGTGCAAGCAACACTTTAGTAAACAACTAAGGAAATCAATAAATTGACACCAAATAATTGTTTTGGTAAAGCTAGTTTTAGTTCGCTATATTCTGGGAAATGGACTGGTCACTCACTGTGTCTTTGATAACGTATGTCTTGTTAGTGACTCTCCTTTCTTTCCTTTGTCCTTCCATCTTTTTCTATTTCCTTCCACCGTCTCCTCCTTACTCCCATCCTCCTTCCTTCTGTTGCACTGAAGAGTGCAGAGTGGCTATTGGCATGGATTGTGAAGAATTACCCCTAAGAGTACTGCTCCAGGTGTTTCTGTTCTGGCTAGACTATCAGCTGGCTTTAAAGCACAGAGTCATCAACCTGGAGGAGGAAGGGAGAGGAGGTCAAAGGCAGCAATAGAGTCTAAGCTGGAGCCAACAGACTCTGTTCTATTTTCTTAATCGATTGTCTTCTAGACAGCATCTTGGCACACAGCTCAAGATGGACTTGATTTCTCTGCCCCTTGCTCTTTCTTTCCCTCTCCACTTCTCCTCCCATTTTCCCAGGCAGGCTTCACATCCAATACACAACCATGGATCATCTCAACCCCTCCACCCTTTAAAATCTATTAATCATTTCACTTGTTTATATTTCAAGTGTTATCCCCCTCCTGCTCTCCCCTCCCTGAGGCCCAACTTTTCCCCCTCCCCACCCAGCCACTCTGACCTAATCCCTCTAGTATCCCCCTTCTCTGGGGTATCAAGCCTCAACAGGACCAAGTGCCACCCCTCCCACTGACACCAGACAAGGTAGTTCTCTGCTACATAAGTATTTTTAGTCATGAACCTGCCTATGTATACTCCTTTAGTTGGTAGAGTACTCCCTGGGAGCTCTGAGGGGTCTGGTTAATTGATACTGTTGTTTGTCCTGTGGGGTTGCCATCCCCTTCAGCTCCTTCAGCCCTTCCCCTAATTTTTCCATTGGGGTCCCCACACTCAGTCCAATAGTTTCTCCATCTGTCTTAGTCAGTTGCTGACAGAGGCTCTCAGAGGATACACAGACATACAAGGCTCCTGTCTGTAAGCACATCTTGGCATCAGCAGTAGTGTTGGGGTTTTGTGTCTCTGGGTAGAATACAGTGCTATAGTCTCTGGATGGCCTTTCCTTCAGTCTCTGCTCCATTTTTTCCCTAAATTTCCTTTAGACAGAGACAATTTTCGGTATTTTTTTTAAATGGGTGGGTGTCCCCATCCCTCAACTGAGTCCCATGTCCATCTCCTGGATGTAGTCCCTTCAGGCTCCATCTCCCCTGTATTTCAGCTGTTGTTATCCCATTGAGTTCTGGGAACATCTTGAATTCCTGGCATCTGGGAATTTCTAGTGCATCTCCTAGTTCCCCAAACCCCGCTGCTACTTATTCCTATTCATTCTCCTGGCCCTCTAGACGTCTCTTCTGTCTCTTCCCATACCTGACCCTGTCCTTCCTTCTTTTTTCCCCTCCCTTTCTTTCTCTCACCCTGATACCCCCTTCCTCTGCCTGCCATGATTATTTTGTTACCTCTTCTAAGTAGGTTTGAAGAACGGACACTTTGGTCTCCCTTCTTGTAAAACTTCATTTGACTTTTAGTTGTCGCATGGGTATTCTGAGCTTTTGGGCTAAAATCCACTTATAGGTGAGTACATACCATGCAAGGCCTTTTGGATTTGGGTTACTTCACTCAAGAAAATACTTTTTAGTTCCATCCATGTGCCTACAACGTTTATGATGCGATCATTTTTTAATATCTGAGTAGTATTCCATTGTGTAAATGTACCACAGTTTCTGTAACAATTCTTCCATAGAGGGACATCTGGGTTGTTTCCAGCTCATGGTTATTAAAAATTAGGGTTCAGTGAACACACTGGTGCACGTATCTTTGTTCTGTGTTGGAGCATCTTTAGAGTATATGACAACACACTGGAGTATGTGAAACCACAGTGGAGGATGTGACACCACAGAGGAGCATTGTGACACCACAGTGGAGAAATGTGACACCACAGAGGAGTAGGGTGACTGCACCATGGAGCACTGTGACAACGAAGACGAGCACTGTGACACCACAGAGGAGCACAATGACACCACAGTGGAGGAGTGTGACAACAGAGTATAGCAGTGCAACATCAGAGTGGAACACTGTGACATCACTGTAAAGCACTGTAAAGCACTGTGACACCACGGTGGAGCACTGTGACAGCAGAGTGGAGTACTGTGACCCGAGAGTGGAGCACTGTGACACTACAGTGCAGCACTGTGACAGCACAGTGGATCACTGTGACAGCATGGTGGACCACTGTGGCATCAGAGTGGAGCATTGTGACATGACAGTTGAGCACTGTGACACGACAGTGCAGCAGTGTGACAGTGAGGGGAGTACACTTACATCACTGTGGAGAACTGTGTCAGAAAGGTGGAACACTGTGACACAATAGTGTTGCAGTGTGACACCACAGTGGAGCACTGTGACAACACAGAGCAGCACGGTGACAATAGAGTGGAGCACTGTGACATGACAGTGGAGCACTGTGATACCACAGTAGAGCACTGATAAACCACAGTGAGCACTGTGACACAACAGTGGACCACTGTGATACCACAGTGCAGCACTGTCTCCCCACAGTGAACCACAATGAAACTACAGTGGAGAACTCTGACAACACAGTGGAGCATGTGACACCACAGTGGAACATTGTGACACCAGAGTGGAGAACTGAGATACCACAGTGGCATACTGTGACACCAAAGTGGAGCATTGTGACAATGAAGTGGAGCACTGTGACACCACAGTGGAGCACTGTGAGATCACATTAGAGCAGGGTGACAACAGAGTAGAGAAGTGGGACATAACTGTGGAGCATTGTCAAACCACAGTTGAGCACAGTGACAAAGAAACCCTAAAAAATGTGAAACATAAAAAATAACACTGTAGGAAATGAAATATGGAAAGAAAAAGTGAAAATCATCAAATATGAGAAAAATCACACTGTAGACCTTGAATATGGCGATAAACCCTGAAAAACGTCGCAAATTAAAAACTCACAATGTAGGATTTGGAATATTGTGAGAAACCCTGTAAAACAGTGGAAATTTAAAAACTTACACTCTACGACCAGGTATATGGCGACAAATACTGAAAAATGTGAAAAATGATAAACTCCACAGGTAGGAACAGAAATATGACAAGAAACCCTGAAAAACGTGGAAATTTAAAAACAAACACTGTAGGACCTGGAATATGGCAAGAAACACTGAAAAAAACATGAAAAATTAGAAACTCATGCTGTAGGACCTGGAATATGGGAAGAAACCCTGAAAAAGGTGGAAAATGAGACAACCACACTGTAGGACCTGGAATGTGTCTAGAAACCCAGAAAGAGGGGAAAAATGAGAAAATCATAAGGCAGTACCTGGAATATCGCAAGAAACCCTGAAAAACGATAATAATTAAAAACTTACCCAGTAGGACCTGGAATATGGCAAGAAAACGGAATTCATTGAAAATGAGAAAATCACACTGTAGGACCTGGAATATGGAGAGAAACCTTGAAAAACGTAGAAATTAAAAACTCACACTGTAGGACCTGGAATATGGCGAGAAAACCTGAAGAACGTGGAAAATAAAAATATAACAGTGTAGGACCAGGGACATGGCAAGAAAATATGGTGGCTCACAACCATCTGTAACGAGATCTGGCTCACCCTTCTGGAGTGTCTGAGGAGAGCTACAGTGTACTTACATATTATAAATAAATAAATCTTTAAAAAAAAAAAAGAAAATGAGAAAATAACACTGCAGTACCTGGTATAAGGCTAGAAACACCGAAAAATGAGAAACTCAAACTATAGGACTTGGAATATGTCAAGAAACCTTGACAAACATGAAAAATTGAAAACTTACACTATAGGACTGGGAATATGGCAAGAAATCCTGAAAATCATGAACAATGAGAATATCAAACTGTAGAAGCTGGAATATGGCAAGAAACCCTGAAACACGTGGAAAATTAAAAACATACACTGTAGGTCCTGGAATATGGCGAGAAACTCTAAAAAACATGGAAAATGGAAATTAAAACTGTAGGAACTGAATATGGTGAAAAACTCTGAAAAATGTGGAAAATTAAAAATTAAACCTGTAGGACATGGAATATGGCGAGAAACCCCGAAAAACGTGGAAAATGAGAAAATGACACTAGGACTTGGAATATAGTAAGAAAACCATTAAAAAGTGGAAAATAAAAAAACCTAACAGTGTAGGACCTAAAATATGACAAGAAAACTTCAAAATCCTGAAAAATGAGAAAATCAAACTGTAGGACGTGGACTATGGCAGGAAAACCTGAAAAAAAATAAAAATAATAAACTCACACCCAATAACCTGCAAATTATGAAAAATGAGAAAATCACACTGTAGGACCTCGAATATGGAGAGAAACACTTAAAGACTTGGGAAATTAGAAACTCAAACTCTAGGACCTGGAATATGCTGAGAAACCCTGAAAAACGTGGAAAATTAAAAACTCACACGGTCGGATCTGGAATATGTTGAGAAAACCTGAAAAAGGTGGAAAATAAGAAAGAAACTCACTCTGTAGGACCTGGAATATGGCAAGAAACCCAGAAAAAGGTGGAAAATGAGAAAATAACACTGCAGTACCTGGTATAAGGCTAGAAACACCGAAAAATGAGAAACTCAAACTATAGGACTTGGAATATGTCAAGAAACCTTGACAAACATGGGAAATTGAAAACTTATACTATAGGACTGGGAATATGGCAAGAAAACCTGAAAAATCACAGAAAATGAGAAAATCACACTGTAGAATCTGGAATATGGCAAGAAACGCTGAAACACGTGGAAAATTAAAAACTCATACTCTAGGACCTGGAATATGGTGAGAAGAACTGAAAAATGTGAAAAATGAGAAACTCAAACTATAAGAACTGGAATATGGAAAGAAAACCTTAAAATTGTGGAAAATGAGAGAATCACACTGTAGGACCTGGAATATGGTGAGAAATCCTGAAAAACGTTGAAAATTAAAAACTCACACTCTAGGACCTGGAATATGGCAAGATTCCCCATAAAACGTGGAAAAGGAGAAACTCACACTGGAGGACCTGGAATGTGGCAAGAAACCCTGAAAGAGGTGGAAAATGACAAAATCAAACTGCAGGACAGGGAATATGGCGAGAAACCCAGAAGGAGGTGGAAAATGACAAAATCACACTGCAGGACTTAGAATATGGGGAGAAAACCTGAAAAAATCGGATAATTAAAAAACCTAAAAATAATGAAAAATGAAAAAAATCACACTGCAGTATCTAGAATATGACAAGAACCCCTGAATAATGTGAACAATAAGAAACTCAAATGGGGGGCTGGTGAGATGGCTCAGTGGGTAAGAGCACCCGACTGCTCTTCCAAAGGTCCAGAGTTCAAATCCCAGCAACCACATGGTGGCTCACAACCATCCGTAATGAGATCAGACTCCCTCTTCTGGAGTGTCTGAAGACAGCTACAGTGTACTTACATATAATAAATAAATAAATAAATCTTAAAAAAAAAAAAAAAAGAAAAAAAAAAGAAACTCAAATGGTAGGATATGGAATATGGCAAGAAACACAGAAAACCGTGGAAAATTAAAAACTCACACTGAGGGCTGGTGAGATGGCTCAGTGGGTAAGAGCACATGACTGCTCTTCCAAAGGTCCAGAGTTCATATCCCAGCAACCACATGTTGGCTCACAACCATCCGTAAAGAGATCTGGCGCCCTGTTCTGGAGGTTCTGAAGACAGCTACAGTGTACTTGCATATAATAAATTAAACAAACAAACAAAAAAACAAACAAAAAATACCTCACACTGAAGGACTAGGGATATGGGGAGAAAACCTGAAAATCATGAAAAATGATAAAATCTCATTGTAGGACCTAGAATATGGCAAGAAACACTGAAAAACGTGGAAAATAAGAAATTCAAACTGCAGGACCTGGAATATGGTGAAAAACCCTGAAAAACGTGGAAAATTAAAAACTAACATTGTAGGAACAGGAATATGGAGAGAAAACCCGAAAAACTTGGAAAATGAGAAACTCACATTGTAGGACATGGTTTATGGCAAGAAACCCTGAAAAAGTTGGAAAATTAAAAACTCACACTCTAGGATCTGGAATATGGCAAGAAAACCTGAAAATCATGAAAAATGAGAAAATCACACTGTAGGATATGGAATATGGGAAGAAACAATGAAAAACATGGAAAATGAGAAATTCAAACTGCAGGACCTGGAATATGCTGAAAGGACCTGAAAAACGTGGAAAATGAGGAACTCAAACTGCAGGACCTATACTATGGCAAAAAAAACCTCTGAAAAACGTTGAAAATGAGAAACTCACACTATAGGACCTGGAATATGGAAAGAAACCCTGAAAAATATGGAAAATAAAAAACTCACACTGTAGGAACTGGAATATGGGAAGAAAACTGAAAATCATGAAAAATGAGAAAATCATACTGTAGGATCTGGAATATGAAGAAAACCATGAAAAACGTGGAAAATTAAAAACTCGCACTGTAGGACATGGAATATGGCAAGAAACCCTAAAAACGTTGGAAATTTAAAAACTCACACTCTAGGACTTGGAATATGACAAGAAACTCTGAAAAATGTGGAAAATTAAAATCAAACAGTGAATGACCTGGAATATGGCGAGAAACCCTGAAAAACGTGGAAAATGAGAAATTCACACTCTAGGACCTGGAAAATGGAGAGAAACCCAGAAAAAGGTGGAAAATGAGAAAATCACACTGATGGACCTGGAATGTGTCTAGAAACCCAGAAAGAGGGGAAAAATGAGAAATCATACTGAAGTACCTAGAATATCGCGAGAAACCCCAAAAAATGTGGAAAATTAAAAACTTACCCTGTAGGACCAGGAATAGGGCAAGACAACCTGAAAATCGTTGAAAAGGAAAAATCACACTGTACGACCTGAAATATGGCGAGTAACTATAAAAACGTGGATAATTAATAAATCGCACTGAAGGCCTGGAATATGGCAAGAAATCCTGAAAAATGTGGAAAATGAGAAAATCATACTGTAGGACCTGGAATATGGTGAGAAACCTTGAATAAGTAGAAAAATGAGAAAATCACACTGTAGAACCTGGAAAATGTTGAGAAACCCTGAAGAAGTCGAAAAATGAGAAAATCATATCTAGTACCTGGAATATCGTGAGAAACCCTGTGTCTTAGTCAGGGTTTCTATTCTTGCACAAATATCATGACCAAGAAGCAAGTTGTGGAGGAAAGGGTTTATTCAGCTTACACTTCCATACTGCTGTTCATCACCCAAGGAAGTCAGGACTGGAACTCAAGCAGGTCAGAAAGCAGGAGCTGATGCAGAGGCCATGGAGGGATGTTCATTACTGGCTTGCCTCTCCTGGCTTGCTCAGCCTACTCCCTTATAGAACCCAAGACTACCAGCCCAGGAATGGTCCCACCCACAAGGGGCCTTTCCCTCTTGATCACTAATTGAGAAAATGCCTTACAGTTGGATCTCATGGAGGCATTTCCTCAACTGAAGCTCCTTTCTCTGTGATAACTCCAGCTGTGTCAAGTTGACACAAAAATAGCCAGTACAATTGACCCCTTGTCAACTTGACACACAAACACATCACTAGTAAGCCTCAACCCTTACATTCTTATTCATCCCCAAGATCTAAATAACTTTAAAAGTCCCACAGTCTTTACATATTCTTAAAATTTCAATCTCTTTAAAATATCCATCACTTTTAAAATCCAAAGTCTTTTTACAATTAAAAGTCTCTTAACTGTGGGCTCCACTAAAACAGTGTCTTCCTTCAAGAGGGAAAATATCAGGGCACAGTCACAATCAAAGCAAAAATCAATCTCCAACCGTCCAACGTCTGGGATACAACTCACGATCTTCTGGGCTCCTCCAAGGGCTTGGGTCACTTCTCTAGCCATGCCCTTTGTAGCACACACGTCGTCCTCTGGGCTCCTGATGCCTGTACTCCACTGCTGCTGCTGCTCTTGGTGGTCATCTCGTGGTACTGGCATCTCCAAAACACTGCGTGACCCCTTCAGTCCTGGGCCTTCAATTACAATTGGGGCTGCACCTTCACCAATGGCCTTCCATGGCCTCTCACAGTGCTGAGCCTGAGCTGCTGTGTGACCCCTTCATGCCTTCAAAACCAGTACCACCTGGGTGACCCTTACACATTACCAAGTCCCACTGCAGAAGGAGTACAACCTTACCTATCTCTGGAACACAGCCTCTTTGTGCTTTCAGAAAACACTTCCCAGAAGATGTCACCTCAACGATGCTGGTCTCTTCTTAATCACCGCTAATTTCTTAGCTCCAGCTAACCAGCATCAACAGTCCCAGTAATGCAAAGTTTTTGCTTTAGTAGTTCTGGTATCTTGTTAATCACAGCTGATTCTTCAGCCCCAGCTAACCAGAACTACAAAATCTTCACAATAAAAACAGCAATGCCCCTGAAGAGAGTCTTCAATTTTCCCTCTGAAATTTCACAAACCAGGCCTCCATCTTCTGCACTGTTCTCAGCATTATATTCCAAGCTCCTACACAACATCTGACAGAGCTCTTAACAACGAATGGATCTTCAAGCCCAAAGTTCCAAAGACCTTCCACAGTCCTCCCCAAAACATGGTCAGGTTGTCACAGGAATACCCCACTCTGTTGGCACCAATTTGTCTTAGTCAAGGTTTCTATTCCTGCACAAATATCATGACCAAGAAGCAAGTTGTGGAGGAAAGGGTTTATTCAGCTTACACTTCCATACTGCTGTTCATCACCCAAGGAAGTCAGGACTGGAACTCAAGCAGGTCAGAAAGCAGGAGCTGATGCAGAGGCCATGGAGGGATGTTCTTTACTGGCTTGCCTCTCCTGGCTTGCTCAGCCTACTCCCTTATAGAACCCAAGACTACAAGCCCAGGGATGGTCCCACCCAAAAGTGGCCTTTCCCCCTTGATCACTAATTGAGAAAATGCCTTACAGTTGGATCTCATGGAGGCATTTCCTCAACTGAAGCTCCTTTCTCTGTGATAACTCCAGCTGTGTCAAGTTGACACAAAAATAGCCAGTACACCCTGTATAGTTGAATAATGAGAAAATCACATTGTAGGACCTGGAATATGGTGAGAAACCCTGAAAAAGTCGAAAAAATGAGAAAATCATACTGTAGTACCTGGAATATGGCGATAAACCCTGAAAAACATAGAAAATTAAAAACACACACTGAAGGACCTGGAATAAAGCGATAAACCCTGAAAATTGCCGAAAATTAAGGTTTCATACTGAAGGACTTGGAATATGACGAGAGACAAAAAAAAAAAAAGTGGATAATTTAAAAATTACACTAAAGGACTGGAATATGGCAAGAAATCCTGAAAAATGTGGAAAATGAGAAAATCACAGTGTAGGACCTGGAATATGGTGAGAAACCCTGGAAAAGTCGAAAAATGAGTAAATCAAACTGTAGGTCCCAGAATATGGCGAGAAACCCTGAAAAACGTGGATAATTAATTATTCAAACAGGGGGCTGGAATATGGCAAGAAATCCTGAAAATGTGGAAAATGAGAAAATCACACTGAAGGACCTGGAATATGGCGAGAAACCCTGAAAAACGTGGAAAATTAAAAACTAACATTGTAGGAACAGGAATATGGAGAGAAAACCTGAAAAACTTGGAAAATGAGAAACTCACATTGTAGGACATGGTTTATGGCAAGAAACCCTGAAATAGTTGGAAAATTAAAAACTCACACTCTAGGATCTGGAATATGGCAAGAAAACCTGAAAATCATGAAAAATGAGAAAATCACACTGTAGGATATGGAATATGGCAAGAAACAATGAAAAACATGGAAAATGAGAAATTCAAACTGCAGAACCTGGAATATGCTGAAAAGACCTGAAAAACGTGGAAAATGAGGAACTCAAACTGCAGGACCTATACTATGGCAAAAAACTGAAAAACGTTGAAAATGAGAAACTCACACTATAGGACCTGGAATATGGAAAGAAACCCTGAAAAACATGGAAAATAAAAAACTCGCACTGTAGGATTTGGAATATGGGAAGAAAACTGAAAATCATGAAAAATGAGAAAATCATACTGTAGGATCTGGAATATGAAGAAAAACCTGAAAAACGTAGAAAATTAAAAACTCGCACTGTATGACATGGAATATGGCAAGAAACCCTGAAAAAGTTGGAAATTTAAAAACTCACACTCTAGGACTTGGAATATGACAAGAAACTCTGAAAAATGTGGAAAATTAAAATCAAACAGTGAATGACCTGGAATATGGCGAGAAACCCTGAAAAACATGGAAAATGAGAAACTCACACTCTAGGACCTGGAAAATGGAGAGAAACCCAGAAAAAGGTGGAAAATGAGAAAATCACACTGATGGACCTGGAATGTGTCTAGAAACCCAGAGAGAGGGGAAAAATGAGAAATCATACTGAAGTACCTAGAATATCTCGAGAAACCCCGGAAAATGTGGAAAATTAAAAACTTACCCTGCAGGACCAGGAATAGGGCAAGAAAACCTGAAAATCGTTGAAAAGGAAAAATCACATTGTTGAACCTGAAATATGGCGAGTAACTATAAAAACCTGGATAATTAATAAATCACACTGAAGGCCTGGAATAGGGCAAGAAATCCTGAAAAATGTGGAAAATGAGAAAATCACACTGTAGGACCTGGAATATGTTGAGAAAACTAGATTAAGTCGAAAAATGAGAAATTCACACTGTAGAACCTGGAAAATGTTGAGAAACCCTGAAGAAGTCGAAAAATGAGAAAATCATATCTAGTACCAGGAATATGGTGAAAAACCCTGAAAAAGTCGAAAAATGAGAAAATCATACTGTAGTACTTGGAATATGGCGATAAACCCTGAAAAACATAGAAAATTAAAAACTCACACTGAAGGACCTGGAATATGGCAATAAACCCTGAAAAATGCCGAAAATTAAGGTCTCATACTGGAGGATTTGGAATATGGCGAGAGACCAAAAAAAAAAAAAAAAAAAAACGTGGATAATTAAAAAATCACACTAAAGGACTGTAATATGGCAAGAAATCCTGAAAAATGTGGAAAATGAGAAAATCACAGTGTAGGAACTGGAATATGGTGAGAAACCCTGGAAAAGTCGAAAAATGAGTAAATCAAACTGTAGGTCCCCGAATATGGCCAGAAACCCTGAAAAACGTGGATAATTAATTATTCAAACAGGGGGCTGGAATATGGCAAGAAATCCTGAAAATGTGGAAAATGAGAAAATCACACTGAAGGACCTGGAATATGGCGAGAAACCCTGAAAAACGTGGAAAATTAAAAACTAACATTGTAGGAACAGGAATATGGAGAGAAAACCTGAAAAACTTGGAAAATGAGAAAATCACACTGTAGGATATGGAATATGGCAAGAAAAAATGAAAAACATGGAAAATGAGAAATTCAAACCTGGAATATGCTGAAAAGACCTGAAAAACGTGGAAAATGAGGAACTCAAACTGCAGGACCTATACTATGGCAAAAAACTCTGAAAAACGTTGAAAATGAGAAACTCACACTATAGGACCTGGAATATGGAAAGAAACCCTGAAAAACATGGAAAATAAAAAAACTCACACTGTAGGATTTGGAATATGGGAAGAAAACTGAAAATCATGAAAAATGAGAAAATCATACTGTAGGATCTGGAATATGAAGAAATCCATGAAAAACGTGGAAAATTAAAAACTCGCACTGTAGGACATGGAATATGGCAAGAAACTTTGAAAAAGTTGGAAATTTAAAAACTCACACTCTAGGACCTGGAATATGACAAGAAACTGTGAAAAATGTGGAAAATTAAAATCAAACAGTGAATGACCTGGAATATGGTGAGAAAACCTGAAAAACATGGAAAATGAGAAACTCACACTCTAGGACCTGGAAAATGGAGAGAAACCCAGAAAAAGGTGGAAAATGAGAAAATCACACTGATGGACCTGGAATGTGTCTAGAAACCCAGAAAGAGAGGAAAAATGAGAAATCATACTGAAGTACCTAGAATATCGCGAGAAACCCCGAAAAATGTGGAAAATTAAAAACTTACCCTGTAGGACCAGGAACAGGGCAAGATAACCTGAAAATCGTTGAAAAGGAAAAATCACATTGTTCAACCTGAAATATGGCGAGTAACTATAAAAACGTGGATAAATAATAAATCACACTGAAGGCCTGGAATAGGGCAAGAAATCCTGAAAAATGTGGAAAATGAGAAAATCACACTGTAGGACCTGGAATATGTTGAGAAAACTAGATTAAGTCGAAAAATGAGAAATTCACACTGTAGAACCTGGAAAATGTTGAGAAACCCTGAAGAAGTCGAAAAATGAGAAAATCATATCTAGTACCAGGAATATGGTGAAAAACCCTGAAAAAGTCGAAAAATGAGAAAAACATACTGTAGTACCTGGAATATGGCGATAAACCCTGAAAAACATAGAAAATTAAAAACTCACACTGAAGGACCTGGAATATAGAGATAAACCCTGAAAAATGCCGAAAATTAAGGTCTTTTACTGGAGGACTTGGAATATGGTGAGAGACCAAAAAAAAAAAAGTGGATAATTAAAAAATCACACTAAAGGACTGTAATATGGCAAGAAATCCTGAAAATGTGGAAAATGAGAAAATCACACTGTAGGAACTGGAATATGGCGAGAAACCCTGAAAAATGTGGATAATTAAAAAATTACATTGAAGGACTGGAACATGGCAAGATATCCTGAAAAATGTCTAAAATGAGAAAATCAGATAGTCGGACCTGGAATATGGTAGAAACCCCTAAAAAGTCTAAAAATGAGAAAATCACACAGTAGGACCTGGAATATGGTGAGAAACCCTGAATAGTCGAATAATGAGAAAATCACTCTGTAGGACCTGGAATCTGGTGAGAAACCCTGAAATTTCAAAAAATGAGAAAATCCTACTGTAGTACCTAGAATATGGCGATTAACGATCAAAAATGCTACACAGAGAAACCCTGTCTCAAAAAACCAAAAAAAAAAAAAAAAATGTCGAAAATTAAAAACTCACACTGAAGGACCTGGAATAGAGCAAGAAATCCTGAAAAATAGGGAAAATGAGAAAAGAACACTGTAGGACTTGGAATAGGGTGAGAAACCCTGTATAGTCGAATAATGAGAAAATCACACTGTAGTACCTGGAATATGGCGAGAAACCCTGAAAAACATGGATAATTAAAAACTCACACTGAAGAACTGGAATAAGGCGAGAAATCTTGAAAAATGTGGAAAATGAGAAAATCACACTGCAGGACCTGGAATATGGTGATAAACCTTGAAAAAGTCGAAAAATGAGAAAATCACACTATAGGACCTGAAATATGGTGACAAACCCATGAAAGGATCGAAAATGAGAAATTCATACTCTAATCCCTAGAATATGGCGATAAAAACACTGAAAAATCTCAATTATGGCGAGAAACCATGAAAAAAGTGGAAAATTAAAAATTCACACTGTATTACTCATAGTATGGCGAGAAATACTGAAAAACGTGGAAAATTAAAAATTCACACTGAAGGAACTGGAATAAGGCAAGAAAACCTGAAAAAGTTGGAAATGAGAAAATCACACTGTAAGAACCAGAATATGACAAAAAAAAAAACCCTGAAAAATGTGGGAAATTAAAAATTCACACTGATGGACCCCATATATTGCGAGAAAACCTGAAAAAAGAGAAAAATTTAAAACTCACACTGAAGGACACCGAATATGGCGAGAATACCTGAAAAACGAGGAAAATTAAAAACTCACACTGAAAGACCCAGAATATGGCGAGAAAACCTGAAAAAAGTAGAAAATTAAAAACTCACACAGAAGGACCCCAAAATATGGGGGAGAAAACCTGAAAAAGTGGAAAATGAGAAAATCACTCTGTAGGACCCAGAATTATGTAAAAACTCGAAAAAAGTGGAAAATGAGAAAAACACACTGCAGGACCCAGAATATGCCGAGAAACCCTGAAAAACGTGAAAATTAAAAATTCACACTGTTGGACATAGAATATGGCGAGAATCCATGAAAAAAGTGGAAAATTAAAAATTCACACTGTATTACACAGAATATGGCGAAAAATACAGAAAAACGTGGAAAATTAAAAAATTCACAACTGAAGGACATGGAATATGGCAAGAAAAAC
>NW_028227417.1:28801-65016 GCF_978045245.1 Mus caroli | reverse complement strand
CCACGTTTTTCAGGATTTTCTGGCCATATTCTGAGTCCTTCCACGTTTTTCAGTGTTTCTGGCCATATTCCAGGTCCTTCTGAGTTACTTTTTAATTTTCCAGGTTTTTCAGGATTTGTCGCCATATTTGTGGACTTTCAGTGTGAATTTTTAATATTCTACTTTTTTCAGGGTTTCTTGCCATATACTGCATCCTACAGTGTGAATTTTAAATTTTCCTCCTTTTTTTAGTTTTTTTTTTCGGACATATTCTAGGTCCTACAGTGTGATTTTCTCATTTTACAATTTTTTTCATGTTTTCTCGACATATTCTGGGTCCTAAAGTGTGAATTTTTAATTTTCCACGTTTTTTCAAGTTCTCTTGCCATATTCTGGTCCTACAGTGTGAATTTTTAATTTTCCAACTGTTTCAGGTTTTCTAGCCATATTCGAGGTCCTTCAGTGTGAATTTGTAATTTTCTACTTTTTTCAGGGTTTCTTGCATTATTCTGCGCCCTACACTGTGAATTTTCAATTTTCCACTTTTTTCATGATTTATCACCATATTGTTTTTCATGGTTTTGGGGCATATTCTGGGTCCTCAAGTGTGATTTTTCTCATTTTCCACTTTTTTAAAGTTTTTTTCGTAATTCTGGGTCCTACAGTGTGATTTTCTCATTTTCGACCTTTTTCAAATTTTCTCGCCATATTCGGGGTCCTTCAGTGTGAGTTTTTATTTTTTACTTTTTTCAGGGTTTCTCGGCATATTCTGGGTCCTACAGTGTGATTTTCTCATTTTTGACCTTTTTCAAGTTTTTTCGCAATTCTGTGTCCTACAGTGTGATTTTCGCATTTTCCAACTTTTTCAGGTTTTCTCGCCATATTCGGGTCCTTCAGTGTGAGTTTTTTAATTTTCTACTTTTTTCAGGGTTTCTCGCCATATTCTGTGTCCTACAGTGTAATATTCCCATTTTCCAACATTTTCAGGTTAATTAGCGTTGTTCCGGGTCCTTCAGTGTGAGTTTTTAATTTTCTACTTTTTTTCAGGTTTTCTCGCCATATTCTGGGTACTATAGTGTGATTTTCTCATTTTCCATATTTTACTGGTTTTCTTGGCATATTCTGGTTCCTTTAGTGTGTGTTTTTAATTTTCCACTTGTTTCAGTGTTTCCCTGGCATATTCTGGGTCCTATAGTGTGATTTTCTCATTTTCCACCTTTTTCAGGTTTTCTTGGTATATTTGGGGTCCTTCAGTGTGAGTTTATAATTTTCTAATTTTTTCAGGGTTGCTTGCCATATTCTGGATCCTAGAGCATGTATTTTTAATTTTCTACTTTTTTCAGATTTTCTTACCATATTCGGGGTCCTTCAGTGTGAGTTTTTAATTTTCTACTTTTTTCAGGGTTTCTCGCCATATTCTGGGTCCTACAGAGTGTATTTTTAATTTTCCACATTTTTCAGGGTTTCTAGGCATATTCTGTGTCCTACAGTATGATTTTCTCATTTTCCACCTTTTTTCAGGTTTTCTGGCTATATTTGGGGTCCTTCAGTGTGAGTTTTTAATTATCTACTTTTTTCAGGGTTTCTCGCCATATTCTGGGTCCTACAGCGTGTATTTTTTAATTTTCTACTATTTTCAGGTTTTTCTCGCCATATTCTGGGTCCTTCAGTGTGAGTTTTAAATTTTACTCTCTTTTCAGGTTTTCTCGCCATATTCCAGGTCCTTTGGTGTGAATTTTTAATTTTCTACGTTTCCAGGATTTTTAGTCATATTCTGGGTCCTACAGTATGATTATTTCATTTCCACGTTTTTCAGGTTTTCTTGCCATATTCCATGTCCTTCAGTGTGAATTTTTAATTTTCCCACGTTTTTCTGTATTTTTCGCCATATTCTGTGTAATACAGTGTGAATTTTTAATTTTCCACTTTTTTCATGGATTCTCGCCATATTCTATGTCCAACAGTGTGAATTTTTAATTTTCACGTTTTTCAGGGTTTCTCGGCATATTCTGGGTCCTGCAGTGTGTTTTTTCTCATTTTCCATGTTTTTCGAGTTTTTACATAATTCTGGGTCCTACAGAGTGATTTTCTCATTTTCCACTTTTTCAGGTTTTCTCCCCATATTTGGGGTCCTTCTGTGTGAGTTTTTAATTTTCTACTTTTTTCAGGTTTTCTCGCCATATTCTGGGTCTTTCAGTGTGAGTTTTTAATTTTCCTCGTTTTTTCAGGTATTCTCGCCATATTCGGTGTCCTTCAGTGTGAGTTTTAAATTTTCCTCTTTTTTTCAGGTTTTCTCGCAATATATGGGGTCCATCAGTGTGAATTTTTAATTTCCCACATTTTTCAGGGTTTTTTTTTTTGTCATATTCTGGTTCTTACAGTGCGATTTTCTCATTTCCAACTTTTTTCAGGTTTTCTTGCCGTTATTCCAGTTCCCTTCAGTGTGAATTTTTAATTTTCCACGTTTTTCAGTATTTCTCGCCATACTATGAGTAATATAGTGTGAATTTTTAATTTTCTACTTTTTTCAGGGTTTCTCGCCATAATTGAGATTTTTCAGTGTTTTTTATCGCCATATTCTAGGGATTAGAGTATGAATTTCTCATTTTTCGATCCCTTTCATGGTTTGTCACCATATTTCAGGTCCTATAGTGTGATTTTCTCATTTTTCGACTTTTTCAAGGTTTATCACCATATTCCAGGTCCTGCAGTGTGATTTTCTCATTTTCCACATTTTTCAAGATTTCTCGCCTTATTCCAGTTCTTCAGTGTGAGTTTTTTAATTATCCATGTTTTTCAGGGTTTCTCGCCATATTCCAGGTACTACAGTTGTGATTTTCTCATTATTCGACTATACAGGGTTTCTCACCCTATTTCCAAGTCCTACAGTGTTCTTTTCTCATTTTCCCTATTTTTCAGGATTTCTTGCTCTATTCCAGGTCCTTCAGTGTGAGTTTTTAATTTTCGACATTTTTTTTTTTTTTTGGTTTTTTGAGACAGGGTTTCTCTGTGTAGCATTTTTGATCGTTAATCGCCATATTCTAGGTACTACAGTAGGATTTTCTCATTTTTTGAAATTTCAGGGTTTCTCACCAGATTCCAGGTCCTACAGAGTGATTTTATCATTATTCGACTATTCAGGGTTTCTCACCATATTCCAGGTCCTACTGTGTGATTTTCTCATTTTTAGACTTTTTAGGGGTTTCTACCATATTCCAGGTCCGACTATCTGATTTTCTCATTTTAGACATTTTTCAGGATATCTTGCCATGTTCCAGTCCTTCAATGTAATTTTTTAATTATCCACGTTTTTCAGGGTTTCTCGCCATATTCCAGTTCCTACAGTGTGATTTTCTCATTTTCCACATTTTCAGGATTTCTTGCCATATTACAGTCCTTTAGTGTGATTTTTTAATTATCCACTTTTTTTTTTTGGTCTCTCACCATATTCCAAGTCCTCCAGTAAGAGACCTTAATTTTTGGCATTTTTCAGGGTTTATCTCTATATTCCAGGTCCTTCAGTGTGAGTTTTTAATTTTCTATGTTTTTCAGGGTTTATCGCCATATTCCAGGTACTACAGTA
This sequence comes from Mus caroli, assembly GCF_978045245.1. Lineage (NCBI taxonomy): Eukaryota > Metazoa > Chordata > Mammalia > Rodentia > Muridae > Mus > Mus caroli. The sequence goes on along the minus strand of NW_028227417.1, from coordinate 61,454 downwards.
TGTTTTTCTCATTTTTCGACTTTTTCAGAGTTTTTCACCATATTCCTGGTACTAGATATGATTTTCTCATTTTTCGACTTCTTCAGGGTTTCTCAACATTTTCCAGGTTCTACAGTGTGAATTTCTCATTTTTCGACTTAATCTAGTTTTCTCAACATATTCCAGGTCCTACAGTGTGATTTTCTCATTTTCCACATTTTTCAGGATTTCTTGCCCTATTCCAGGCCTTCAGTGTGATTTATTATTTATCCACGTTTTTATAGTTACTCGCCATATTTCAGGTTGAACAATGTGATTTTTCCTTTTCAACGATTTTCAGGTTTTCTTGCCCTGTTCCAGGTCCTACAGGGTAAGTTTTTAATTTTCCACATTTTTCGGGGTTTCTCGCGATATTCTAGGTACTTCAGTATGATTTCTCGTTTTTCCTCTCTTTCTGGGTTTCTAGACACATTCCAGGTCCATCAGTGTGATTTTCTCATTTTCCACCTTTTTCTGGGTTTCTCTCCATTTTCCAGGTCCTAGAGTGTGAGTTTCTCATTTTCCATGTTTTTCAGGTTTTCTCACCATATTCCAGGTCATTCACTGTTTGATTTTAATTTTCCACATTTTTCACAGTTTCTTGTCATATTCCAAGTCCTAGAGTGTGAGTTTTTAAATTTCCAACTTTTTCAAAGTTTCTTGCCATATTCCATGTCCTACAGTGCGAGTTTTTAATTTTCCACGTTTTTCATGGATTTCTTCATATTCCAGATCCTACAGTATGATTTTCTCATTTTTCATGATTTTCAGTTTTCTTCCCATATTCCAAATCCTACAGTGTGAGTTTTTTATTTTCCATGTTTTTCAGGGTTTCTTTCCATATTCCAGGTCCTATAGTGTGAGTTTCTCATTTTCAACGTTTTTCAGAGTTTTTTGCCATAGTATAGGTCCTGCAGTTTGAGTTCCTCATTTTCCACGTTTTTCAGGTCTTTTCAGCATATTCCAGGTTTGAATTTCTCATTTTCCATGTTTTTCATTGTTTCTTGCCATATTCCATATCCTACAGTGTGATTTTCTCATTTTCCAAGTTTTTCAGGTTTTCTCTCCATATTCCTGTTCCTACAATGTTAGTTTTTAATTTTCCACGTTTTTCAGGGTTTCTCGCCATATTCCAGGTCCTTCAGTGTGATTTTCTCATTTTCCACATTTTCAGGATTTCTTGCCATATTCCAGCCCCCTGTTTGAATAATTAATTATCCACGTTTTTCATGGTTTTTCACCGTATTCTGGGACCTACAGTTTTATTTACTCATTTTTCGACTTTTTCAGGTTTTCTCACCATATTACTGGTCCTACAGTGTGATTTTCTCATTTTCCACATTTTTCAGGATTTCTTGCCATATTACAGTCCTTTAGTGTGATTTTTTAATTATCCACGTTTTTTTTTTTTTTTTTTTTTTTTTGGTCTCTCGCCATATTCCAAATCCTCCAGTATGAGACCTTAATTTTCGGCATTTTTCAGGGTTTATTGCCATATTCCAGGTCCTTCAGTGTGAGTTTTTAATTTTCTATGTTTTTCAGGGTTTATCGCCATATTCCAAGTACTACAGTATGATTTTCTCATTTTTCGACTTTTTCAGGGTTTCTCACCATATTCCTGGTACTAGATATGATTTTCTCATTTTTCGACTTCTTCAGGGTTTCTCAACATTTTCCAGGTTCTACAGTGTGAATTTCTCATTTTTCGACTTAATCTAGTTTTCTCAACATATTCCAGGTCCTACAGTGTGATTTTCTCATTTTCCACATTTTCAGGATTTCTTGCCCTATTCCAGGCCTTCAGTGTGATTTATTATTTATCCACGTTTTTATAGTTACTCGCCATATTTCAGGTTGAACAATGTGATTTTTCCTTTTCAACGATTTTCAGGTTTTCTTGCCCTGTTCCTGGTCCTACAGGGTAAGTTTTTAATTTTCCACATTTTTCGGGGTTTCTCGCGATATTCTAGGTACTTCAGTATGATTTCTCGTTTTTCCTCTCTTTCTGGGTTTCTAGACACATTCCAGGTCCATCAGTGTGATTTTCTCATTTTCCACCTTTTTCTGGGTTTCTCTCCATTTTCCAGGTCCTAGAGTGTGAGTTTCTCATTTTCCATGTTTTTCAGGTTTTCTCACCATATTCCAGGTCATTCACTGTTTGATTTTAATTTTCCACATTTTTCACAGTTTCTTGTCATATTCCAAGTCCTAGAGTGTGAGTTTTTAAATTTCCAACTTTTTCAAAGTTTCTTGCCATATTCCATGTCCTACAGTGCGAGTTTTTAATTTTCCACGTTTTTCATGGATTTCTTCATATTCCAGATCCTACAGTATGATTTTCTCATTTTTCATGATTTTCAGTTTTCTTCCCATATTCCAAATCCTACAGTGTGAGTTTTTTATTTTCCATGTTTTTCAGGGTTTCTTTCCATATTCCAGGTCCTATAGTGTGAGTTTCTCATTTTCAACGTTTTTCAGAGTTTTTTGCCATAGTATAGGTCCTGCAGTTTGAGTTCCTCATTTTCCACGTTTTTCAGGTCTTTTCAGCATATTCCAGGTTTGAATTTCTCATTTTCCATGTTTTTCATTGTTTCTTGCCATATTCCATATCCTACAGTGTGATTTTCTCATTTTCCAAGTTTTTCAGGTTTTCTCTCCATATTCCTGTTCCTACAATGTTAGTTTTTAATTTTCCACGTTTTTCAGGGTTTCTCGCCATATTCCAGGTCCTTCAGTGTGATTTTCTCATTTTCCACATTTTCAGGATTTCTTGCCATATTCCAGCCCCCTGTTTGAATAATTAATTATCCACGTTTTTCATGGTTTTTCACCGTATTCTGGGACCTACAGTTTTATTTACTCATTTTTCGACTTTTTCAGGTTTTCTCACCATATTACTGGTCCTACAGTGTGATTTTCTCATTTTCCACATTTTTCAGGATTTCTTGCCATATTACAGTCCTTTAGTGTGATTTTTTAATTATCCACGTTTTTTTTTTTTTTTTTTTTTTTTTTGGTCTCTCGCCATATTCCAAATCCTCCAGTATGAGACCTTAATTTTCGGCATTTTTCAGGGTTTATTGCCATATTCCAGGTCCTTCAGTGTGAGTTTTTAATTTTCTATGTTTTTCAGGGTTTATCGCCATATTCCAAGTACTACAGTATGATTTTCTCATTTTTCGACTTTTTCAGGGTTTCTCACCATATTCCTGGTACTAGATATGATTTTCTCATTTTTCGACTTCTTCAGGGTTTCTCAACATTTTCCAGGTTCTACAGTGTGAATTTCTCATTTTTCGACTTAATCTAGTTTTCTCAACATATTCCAGGTCCTACAGTGTGATTTTCTCATTTTCCACATTTTTCAGGATTTCTTGCCATATTCCAGGCCTTCAGTGTGATTTATTAATTATCCAGGTTTTTATAGTTACTCGCCATATTTCAGGTTCAACAATGTGATTTTTCCTTTTCAACGATTTTCAGGTTTTCTTGCCCTATTCCTGGTCCTGCAGGGTAAGTTTTTAATTTTCCACATTTTTCGGGGTTTCTCGCGATATTCTAGGTACTTCAGTATGATTTCTCATTTTTCCCCTCTCTCTGGGTTTCTAGACACATTCCAGGTCCATCAGTGTGATTTTCTCATTTTCCACCTTTTTCTGGGTTTCTCTCCATTTTCCAGGTCCTATAGTGTGAGTTTCTCATTTTCCATGTTTTTCAGGGTTTCTCGCCATATTCCAGGTCATTCACTGTTTGATTTTAATTTTCCACATTTTTCAGAGTTTCTTGTCATATTCCAAGTCCTAGAGTGTGAGTTTTTAAATTTCCAACTTTTTCAGGGTTTCTTGCCATATTCCATGTCCTACAGTGCGAGTTTTTAATTTTCTACGTTTTTCAGGGTTTTCTTCATATTCCAGATCCTACAGTATGATTATCTCATTTTTCATGATTTTCAGTTTTCTTCCCATATTCCAAATCCTACAGTGCGAGTTTTTTTATTTTCCATGTTTTTCAGGGTTTCTTTCCATATTCCAGGTCCTATAGTGTGAGTTTCTCATTTTCAACGTTTTTCAGTTTTTTGCCATAGTATAGGTCCTGCAGTTTGAGTTCCTCATTTTCCACGTTTTTCAGGTCTTTTCAGCATATTCCAGGTTCTGCAGTTTGAATTTCTCATTTTCCATGTTTTTCATTGTTTCTTGCCATATTCCATATCCTACAGTGTGATTTTCTCATTTTTCATGATTTTCAGGTTTTCTTGCCATATTCCAGATCCTAGAGTGTGAGTTTTTAATTTTCCAACTATTTCAGGGTTTCTTGCCATAAACCATGTCCTACAATGTGAGTTTCTCATTTTCCAAGTTTTCTCTCCATATTCCTGTTCCTACAATGTTAGTTTTTAATTTTCCACGTTTTTCAGGGTTTCTCGCCATATTCCAGGTCCTTCAGTGTGATTTTCTCATTTTCCACATTTTCAGGATTTCTTGCCATATTCCAGCCCCCTGTTTGAATAATTAATTATCCACGTTTTTCAGGGTTTCTCGCCATATTCTGGGACCTACAGTTTTATTTACTCATTTTTCGACTTTTCCAGGGTTTCTCACCATATTCCAGGTCCTACACTGTGATTTTCTCATTTTCCACATTTTTCAGGATTTCTTGCCATATTCCAGTCCTTTAGTGTGATTTTTAAATTATCCACTTTTTTTTTTTTTTTTTTTTGTCTCTCGTCATATTCCAAGTCCTTCAGTATGAAACCTTAATTTTCGGCAATTTTCAGGGTTTATCGCTTTATTCCAGGTCCTTCAGTGTGTGTTTTTAATTTTCTATGTTTTTCAGGGTTTATCGCCATATTCCAGGTACTACAGTATGATTTTCTCATTTTTTCGACTTTTTCAGGGTTTCTCACCATATTCCAGGTCCTACAATGTGATTTTCTCATTATTCAACTATACAGGGTGTACTGGCTATTTTTGTGTCAACTTGACACAGCTGGAGTTATCACAGAGAAAGGAGCTTCAGTTGAGGAAATGCCTCCATGAGATCCAACTGTAAGGCATTTTCTCAATTAGTGATCAAGGGGGAAAGGCCCCTTTTGGGTGGGACCATCCCTGGGCTTGTAGTCTTGGGTTCTATAAGGGAGTAGGCTGAGCAAGCCAGGAGAGGCAAGCCAGTAAAGAACATCCCTCCATGGCCTCTGCATCAGCTCCTGCTTTCTGACCTGCTTGAGTTCCAGTCCTGACTTCCTTGGGTGATGAACAGCAGTATGGAAGTGTAAGCTGAATAAACCCTTTCCTCCACAACTTGCTTCTTGGTCATGATATTTGTGCAGGAATAGAAACCTTGACTAAGACAAATTGGTGCCAACAGAGTGGGGTATTCCTGTGACAACCTGACCATGTTTTGGGGAGGACTGTGGAAGGTCTTTGGAACTTTGGGCTTGAAGATCCATTCGTTGTTAAGAGCTCTGTCAGATGTTGTGTAGGAGCTTGGAATATAATGCTGAGAACAGTGCAGAAGATGGAGGCCTGGTTTGTGAAATTTCAGAGGGAAAATTGAAGACTCTCTTCAGGGGCATTGCTGTTTTTATTGTGAAGATTTTGTAGTTCTGGTTAGCAGGGGCTGAAGAATCAGCTGTGATTAACAAGATACCAGAACTACTAAAGCAAAAACTTTGCATTACTGGGACTGTTGATGCTGGTTAGCTGGAGCTAAGAAATTAGCGGTGATTAAGAAGAGACCAGCATCGTTGAGGTGACATCTTCTGGGAAGTGTTTTCTGAAAGCACAAAGAGGCTGTGTTCCAGAGATAGGTAAGGTTGTACTCCTTCTGCAGTGGGACTTGGTAATGTGTAAGGGTCACCCAGGTGGTACTGGTTTTGAAGGCATGAAGGGGTCACACAGCAGCTCAGGCTCAGCACTGTGAGAGGCCATGGAAGGCCATTGGTGAAGGTGCAGCCCCAATTGTAATTGAAGGCCCAGGACTGAAGGGGTCACGCAGTGTTTTGGAGATGCCAGTACCACGAGATGACCACCAAGAGCAGCAGCAGCAGTGGAGTACAGGCATCTGGAGCCCAGAGGACGACGTGTGTGCTACAAAGGGCATGGCTAGAGAAGTGACCGAAGCCCTTGGAGGAGCCCAGAAGATCGTGAGTTGTATCCCAGACGTTGGACGGTTGGAGATTGATTTTTGCTTTGATTGTGACTGTGCCCTGATATTTTCCCTCTTGAAGGAAGACACTGTTTTAGTGGAGCCCACAGTTAAGAGACTTTTAATTGTAAAAAGACTTTGGATTTTAAAAGTGATGGATATTTTAAAGAGATTGAAAATTTAAGAATATGTAAAGACTGTGGGACTTTTAAAGTTATTTAGATCTTGGGGATGAATAAGAATGTAAGGGTTGAGGCTTACTAGTGATGTGTTTGTGTGTCAAGTTGACAAGGGGTCAATTGTACTGGCTATTTTTGTGTCAACTTGACACAGCTGGAGTTATCACAGAGAAAGGAGCTTCAGTTGAGGAAATGCCTCCATGAGATCCAACTGTAAGGCATTTTCTCAATTAGTGATCAAGAGGGAAAGGCCCCTTGTGGGTGGGACCATTCCTGGGCTGGTAGTCTTGGGTTCTATAAGGGAGTAGGCTGAGCAAGCCAGGAGAGGCAAGCCAGTAATGAACATCCCTCCATGGCCTCTGCATCAGCTCCTGCTTTCTGACCTGCTTGAGTTCCAGTCCTGACTTCCTTGGGTGATGAACAGCAGCATGGAAGTGTAAGCTGAATAAACCCTTTCCTCCCCAACTTGCTTCTTGGTCATGATATTTGTGCAAGAATAGAAACCCTGACTAAGACACAGGGTTTCTCACGATATTCCAGGTACTAGATATGATTTTCTCATTTTTCGACTTCTTCAGGGTTTCTCAACATTTTCCAGGTTCTACAGTGTGATTTTCTCATTTTTCTACTTATTCAAGGTTTCTCACCATATTCCAGGTCCTACAGTATGATTTTCTCATTTTCCACATTTTTCAGGATTTCTTGCCATATTCCAGGCCTTCAGTGCGATTTATTAATTATCCACGTTTTTATAGTTACTCGCCATATTTCAGGTCGTACAGTGTGATTTTTCCTTTTCAACGATTTTCAGGTTGTCTTGCCCTATTCCTGGTCCTACAGGGTAAGTTTTTAATTTTCCACATTTTTGGGGGTTTCTCGCGATATTCTAGGTACTTCAGTATGATTTCTCGTTTTTCCTCTCTTTCTGGGTTTCTAGACACATTCCAGGTCCATCAGTGTGATTTTCTCATTTTCCACCTTTTTCTGGGTTTCTCTCCATTTTCCAGGTCCTAGAGTGTGAGTTTCTCATTTTCCACGTTTTTCAGGGTTTCTCGCCATATTCCAGGTCATTCACTGTTTGATTTTAATTTTCCACATTTTTCAGAGTTTCTTGTCATATTCCAAGTCCTAGAGTGTGAGTTTTTAAATTTCCAACGTTTTTAGGGTTTCTTGCCATATTCCATGTCCTACAGTGCGAGTTTTTAATTTTCCACGTTTTTCATGGTTTTCTTCATATTCCAGATCCTACAGTATGATTTTCTCATTTTTCATGATTTTCAGTTTTCTTCCCATATTCCAGTTCCTACAGTGTGAGTTTTTTATTTTCCATATTTTTCAGGGTTTCTTTCCATATTCCAGGTCCTATAGTGTGAGTTTCTCATTTTCAACGTTTTTCAGAGTTTTTTTTTGCCATAGTATAGGTCCTGCAGTTTGAGTTCCTCATTTTCCACGTTTTTCAGGTCCTTTCAGCATATTCCAGGTTCTGCAGTTTGAATTTCTCATTTTCCATGTTTTTCATTGTTTCTTCCCATATTCCATATCCTACAGTGTGATTTTCTCATTTTTCATGATTTTCAGGTTTTCTTGCCATATTCCAGATCCTAGAGTGTGAGTTTTTAATTTTCCAACTTTTTCAGGGTTTCTTGCCATAAACCATGTCCTACAATGTGAGTTTCTCATTTTCCAAGTTTTTCGGGTTTTCTCTCCATATTCCTGTTCCTACAATGTTAGTTTTTAATTTTCCACGTTTTTCAGGGTTTTTCACCATATTCCAGGTCCTGCAGTTTGAATTTCTTATTTTCCACGTTTTTCAGTGTTTCTTGCCATATTCTAGGTCCTACAATGAGATTTTATCATTTTTCATGATTTTCAGGTTTTCTCCCCATATCCCTAGTCCTTCAGTGTGAGGTATTTTTTGTTTGTTTGTTTGTTTGTTTGTTTAATTTATTATATGCAAGTACACTGTAGCTGTCTTCAGAACCTCCAGAACAGGGCGCCAGATCTCTTTACGGATGGTTGTGAGCCAACATGTGGTTGCTGGGATATGAACTCTGGACCTTTGGAAGAGCAGTCATGTGCTCTTACCCACTGAGCCATCTCACCAGCCCTCAGTGTGAGTTTTTAATTTTCCACGGTTTTCTGTGTTTCTTGCCATATTCCATATCCTACCATTTGAGTTTCTTTTTTTTTTTCTTTTTTTTTTTTTAAGATTTATTTATTTATTATATGTAAGTACACTGTAGCTGTCTTCAGACACTCCAGAAGAGGGAGTCAGATCTCATTACGGATGGTTGTGAGCCACCATGTGGTTGCTGGGATTTGAACTCTGGACCTTTGGAAGAGCAGTCATGTGCTCTTACCCACTGAGCCATCTCACCAGCCCCCCATTTGAGTTTCTTATTGTTCACATTATTCAGGGGTTCTTGTCATATTCTAGATACTGTGGTGTGATTTTTTTCATTTTTCATTATTTTTAGGTTTTTTAATTATCTGATTTTTTCAGGTTTTCTCCCCATATTCTAAGTCCTGCAGTATGATTTTGTCATTTTCCACCTCCTTCTGGGTTTCTCGCCATATTCCCTGTCCTGCAGTTTGATTTTGTCATTTTCCACCTCTTTCAGGGTTTCTTGCCACATTCCAGGTCCTCCAGTGTGAGTTTCTCCTTTTCCACGTTTTATAGGGAATCTTGCCATATTCCAGGTCCTAGAGTGTGAGTTTTTAATTTTCCACGTTTTTCAGGATTTCTCACCATATTCCAGGTCCTACAGTGTGATTCTCTCATTTTCCACAATTTTAAGGTTTTCTTTCCATATTCCAGTTCTTACAGTTTGAGTTTCTCATTTTTCACATTTTTCAGTTCTTCTCACCATATTCCAGGTCCTAGAGTATGAGTTTTTAATTTTCCACGTGTTTCAGCGTTTCTTGCCATATTCCAGATTCTACAGTGTGATTTTCTCATTTTCTGTGATTTTTCAGGTTTCCTTGCCATATTCCCAGTCCTATAGTATAAGTTTTCAATTTCCCATGTTTGTCAAGGTTTCTTGACATATTCCAAGTCCTATAGTTTGAGTTTCTCATTTTTCGGTGTTTCTAGCCTTATACCAGGTACTGCAGTGTTATTTTCTCATTTTCCACCTTTTTCTGGGTTTCTTGCCATATTCCAGGTCCTACAGAGTGAGTTTCTTTCTTATTTTCCACCTTTTTCAGGTTTTCTCAACATATTCCAGATCCGACCGTGTGAGTTTTTAATTTTCCACGTTTTTCAGGGTTTCTCAGCATATTCCAGGTCCTAGAGTTTGAGTTTCTAATTTCCCAAGTCTTTAAGTGTTTCTCTCCATATTCGAGGTCCTACAGTGTGATTTTCTCATTTTTCATAATTTGCAGGTTATTGGGTGTGAGTTTATTATTTTCAATTTTTTTCAGGTTTTCCTGCCATAGTCCACGTCCTACAGTTTGATTTTCTCATTTTTCAGGATTTTGAAGTTTTCTTGTCATATTTTAGGTCCTACACTGTTAGTTTTTTTTTATTTTCCACTTTTTAATGGTTTTCTTACTATATTCCAAGTCCTAGTGTCATTTTCTCATTTTCCACGTTTTTCGGGGTTTCTCGCCATATTCCATGTCCTACAGGTTTAATTTTTAATTTTCCACATTTTTCAGAGTTTTTCACCATATTCAGTTCCTACAGTTTTAATTTCCATTTTCCATGTTTTTTAGAGTTTCTCGCCATATTCCAGGACCTACAGTATATGTTTTTAATTTTCCACGTGTTTCAGGGTTTCTTGCCATATTCCAGCTTCTACAGTTTGATATTCTCATTGTTCATGATTTTCAGGATTTCTTGCCATATTCCCAGTCCTATAGTGTAAGTTTTCAATTTTCCATGTTTGTCAAGGTTTCTTGACATATTCCAAGTCCTATAGTTTGAGTTTCTCATTTTTCGGTGTTTCTAGCCTTATACCAGGTACTGCAGTGTTATTTTCTCATTTTCTTTTTTTTTTTTAAAGATTTATTTATTTATAATATGTAAGTACACTGTAGCTCTCCTCAGACACTCCAGAAGGGTGAGCCAGATCTCGTTACAGATGGTTGTGAGCCACCATATTTTCTTGCCATGTCCCTGGTCCTACACTGTTATATTTTTATTTTCCACGTTCTTCAGGTTTTCTCGCCATATTCCAGGTCCTACAGTGTGAGTTTTTAATTTCTACGTTTTTCAAGGTTTCTCTCCATATTCCAGGTCCTACAGTGTGATTTTCTAATTTTCAATGAATTCTGTTTTCTTGCCATATTCCAGGTCCTACTGGGTAAGTTTTTAATTATTGACGTTTTTCAGGGTTTCTTGCGATATTCCAGGTACTGCCTTATGATTTTCTCATTTTTCCCCTCTTTCTGGGTTTCTAGACACATTCCAGGTCCTACAGTGTGGTTGTCTCATTTTCCACCTTTTTCAGGGTTTCTTCCCATATTCCAGGTCCTACAGCATGAGTTTCTAATTTTTCATGTTTTTTTCAGTGTTTCTTGCCATATTCCAGGTCCTACAGTGTTTGTTTTTAAATTTCCACGTTTTTCAGGGTTTCTTGTCATATTTCTGTTCCTACCTGTTGAGTTTATCATTTTTCACATTTTTCAGTATTTGTCGCCATATACCTGGTCGTAGAGTGTAAGTTTTTAAATTTCCACTGTTTTACAGGGTTTCTCACAATATTCCAAATCCTACATTGTGAGTTTTTAATTTGCGACGTTTTTCAGGGTTTATCGCCATATTCAAGGTCTACAGTGTGATTTTTCTCATATTAGATGATTTTCACTTTTTCTTTCCATATTTCATTTCCTACAGTGTTATTTTTTATGTTTCACATTTTTTAGGGTTTCTTTGTCACTGTGCTCAACTGTGGTTTGACAATGCTCCACAGTTATGTCCCACTTCTCTACTCTGTTGTCACCCTGCTCTAATGTGATCTCACAGTGCTCCACTGTGGTGTCACAGTGCTCCACTTCATTGTCACAATGCTCCACTTTGGTGTCACAGTATGCCACTGTGGTATCTCAGTTCTCCACTCTGGTGTCACAATGTTCCACTGTGGTGTCACATGCTCCACTGTGTTGTCAGAGTTCTCCACTGTAGTTTCATTGTGGTTCACTGTGGGGAGACAGTGCTGCACTGTGGTATCACAGTGGTCCACTGTTGTGTCACAGTGCTCACTGTGGTTTATCAGTGCTCTACTGTGGTATCACAGTGCTCCACTGTCATGTCACAGTGCTCCACTCTATTGTCACCGTGCTGCTCTGTGTTGTCACAGTGCTCCACTGTGGTGTCACACTGCAACACTATTGTGTCACAGTGTTCCACCTTTCTGACACAGTTCTCCACAGTGATGTAAGTGTACTCCCCTCACTGTCACACTGCTGCACTGTCGTGTCACAGTGCTCAACTGTCATGTCACAATGCTCCACTCTGATGCCACAGTGGTCCACCGTGCTGTCACAGTGATCCACTGTGCTGTCACAGTGCTGCACTGTAGGGTCACAGTACTCCACTCTGCTGTCACAGTGCTCCACCGTGGTGTCACAGTGCTTTACAGTGCTTTACAGTGATGTCACAGTGTTCCACTCTGATGTTGCACTGCTATACTCTGTTGTCACACTCCTCCACTGTGGTGTCATTGTGCTCCTCTGTGGTGTCACAGTGCTCGTCTTCGTTGTCACAGTGCTCCATGGTGCAGTCACCCTACTCCTCTGTGGTGTCACATTTCTCCACTGTGGTGTCACAATGCTCCTCTGTGGTGTCACATCCTCCACTGTGGTTTCACATACTCCAGTGTGTTGTCATATACTCTAAAGATGCTCCAACACAGAACAAAGATACGTGCACCAGTGTGTTCACTGAACCCTAATTTTTAATAACCATGAGCTGGAAACAACCCAGATGTCCCTCTATGGAAGAATTGTTACAGAAACTGTGGTACATTTACACAATGGAATACTACTCAGATATTAAAAAATGATCGCATCATAAACGTTGTAGGCACATGGATGGAACTAAAAAGTATTTTCTTGAGTGAAGTAACCCAAATCCAAAAGGCCTTGCATGGTATGTACTCACCGATAAGTGGATTTTAGCCCAAAAGCTCAGAATACCCATGCGACAACTAAAAGTCAAATGAAGTTTTACAAGAAGGGAGACCAAAGTGTCCGTTCTTCAAACCTACTTAGAAGAGGTAACAAAATAATCATGGCAGGCAGAGGAAGGGGGTATCAGGGTGAGAGAAAGAAAGGGAGGGGAAAAAAGAAGGAAGGACAGGGTCAGGTATGGGAAGAGACAGAAGAGACGTCTAGAGGGCCAGGAGAATGAATAGGAATAAGTAGCAGCGGGGTTTGGGGAACTAGGAGATGCACTAGAAATTCCCAGATGCCAGGAATTCAAGATGTTCCCAGAACTCAATGGGATAACAACAGCTGAAATACAGGGGAGATGGAGCCTGAAGGGACTACATCCAGGAGATGGACATGGGACTCAGTTGAGGGATGGGGACACCCACCCATTTAAAAAAAATACCAAAAATTGTCTCTGTCTAAAGGAAATTTAGGGAAAAAATGGAGCAGAGACTGAAGGAAAGGCCATCCAGAGACTATAGCACTGTATTCTACCCAGAGACACAAAACCCCAACACTACTGCTGATGCCAAGATGTGCTTACAGACAGGAGCCTTGTATGTCTGTGTATCCTCTGAGAGCCTCTGTCAGCAACTGACTAAGACAGATGGAGAAACTATTGGACTGAGTGTGGGGACCCCAATGGAAAAATTAGGGGAAGGGCTGAAGGAGCTGAAGGGGATGGCAACCCCACAGGACAAACAACAGTATCAATTAACCAGACCCCTCAGAGCTCCCAGGGAGTACTCTACCAACTAAAGGAGTATACATAGGCAGGTTCATGACTAAAAATACTTATGTAGCAGAGAACTACCTTGTCTGGTGTCAGTGGGAGGGGTGGCACTTGGTCCTGTTGAGGCTTGATACCCCAGAGAAGGGGGATACTAGAGGGATTAGGTCAGAGTGGCTGGGTGGGGAGGGGGAAAAGTTGGGCCTCAGGGAGGGGAGAGCAGGAGGGGGATAACACTAGAAATATAAACAAGTGAAATGATTAATACATTTTAAAGGGTGGAGGGGTTGAGATGATCCATGGTTGTGTATTGGATGTGAAGCCTGCCTGGGAAAATGGGAGGAGAAGTGGAGAGGGAAAGAAAGAGCAAGGGGCAGAGAAATCAAGTCCATCTTGAGCTGTGTGCCAAGATGCTGTCTAGAAGACAATCGATTAAGAAAATAGAACAGAGTCTGTTGGCTCCAGCTTAGACTCTATTGCTGCCTTTGACCTCCTCTCCCTTCCTCCTCCAGGTTGATGACTCTGTGGTTTAAAGCCAGCTGATAGTCTAGCCAGAACAGAAACACCTGGAGCAGTACTCTTAGGGGTAATTCTTCACAATCCATGCCAATAGCCACTCTGCACTCTTCAGTGCAACAGAAGGAAGGAGGATGGGAGTAAGGAGGAGACAGTGGAAGGAAATAGAAAAAGATGGAAGGACAAAGGAAAGAAAGGAGAGTCACTAACAAGACATACGTTATCAAAGACACAGTGAGTGACCAGTCCATTTCCCAGAATATAGCGAACTAAAACTAGCTTTACCAAAACAATTATTTGGTGTGAATTTATTGATTTCTTTAGTTGTTTACTAAAGTGTTGCTTGCACTCTGTTTGCAGAGCCCAGCTTCACTTGCTACCTGAACCAGAGAGGCCTAAAGAGCCAGGTGAGGCAGTGGCCCATTGCCCTTCCTAGCCTGCTGACTGATGCCAGCAATTAAACACTAGCTTGTCCACCCCACCTTATGGTTTTAAAGTATAAAATGAAATTACAAAGACTTGCAGGAGCTGTCTTGGCTTCAGTCCACCTTTGACAAATCTCTTCCACTCTCAGTTGTTTCCGTGTGCTTATTCCTGGAAGGTTCTCCCAACAATCGCTGTTCTTGAACTCAAAGTATCTGTTTTTTTTTTTTTTTCATTCAAAGTGCTCCCTAAATCATAGACCAATTTGCTGGAGCCCAAATTATAGTCCAACAGCAGTCTTTTTCCCACCTTGAAAGAATTTTAGAAGTCACAGAACTGGCTCTTAATCTTAAAAAGAAATTCAAACCGAAGATCACCCATTAATTAACCGGGTTAATTCATTAAATTATTATTCTCAGTGGACCCTCCCAGGTCCGCAATCATTATTCCAGTCCACAGTCACTGTCAAACAAGCAACCTCTCTTCTTTTGGCCTTCCTGCTCATCCATCTTCTAGTCTGTTTTCTGCCTCGCTCTCTAGTCGAGGGAAGTAAAAGACTTTCGCACTGATAGGAGCCCATCCATCACAGCTTGTTTTATTTAAAAAAAAAAATAAACCCTCTTCCGGGTTTTATCAGCCATGTAGACCAGAATAGACTAAATTTGCCTTTGTGAGTTTGTTACTAAAAACATGAAGTGACATGGATATCACTCACTCCTGTATGGGCAGTACTTCGGAGGCTAGGTTAAGGAGATTTCAAAGTCAGCCTGGGAACCAGCCATCGGGCCGGGGTTGTGGGGGCAGTGGACAAAAGAGCTAAAGGTATTTAGTTCTTCCCTTATTAATGACATCTTCTTTCAGCTAACACCTACTTTTGCCTCTTCTAAAAGTAGCTAACAGTTACTTTTTCTATTAGCTAAGCGCATGAAAGTGATGTTGAGAGAGAAGTTAGGGCAGCCCCCTACTGAAAAAGGAAAGAGCTCAGCTGATTCTGTAAGGCTGGATAGAAGAAATCAGGGCCTTCTCTGCATCCCACACGTACAGTCGCAGGACTGAATGCCACCTTGGAAACCTGGCCACTGTTCAGGACCTTGAAGATTTCTCCGGGAGCCTCGAAGTGTAGACACCAGAGCACCAGAGGTATCAGGGTTTGAATCAAGCCTCCCACCCCGGAGAGATGCCAGAAGGCACTCCTTAGAGGAGTCCCTCTCTTCTTTCATGGTATCTGGCAGTTTACCCAGTGGTGAAAATTCGGCAGAATCTGAGGCTTGTTCGGTTAAGTCCACACTGTGCCTTCCAGCTCACAGAACCCTAGAAGGACTCATTCCTCCTACTCGCATCTATTCATTCTCTGCACAGGAATACACCTTGTGATTTCAAAACACTGAACTGGGAGACCCAGGCTCAGTCAGGACTCTAGAGAGGCCAGAGGGATGACTGTGGTTCTTGGAGTATGTTTCCTATCCGAAATGCAAGGACTTCTTAAATGTAAAAATCCTTTGCCTTTTTGTGGAGATTATGGAAAAAAGGGAAGTTCCAAGGCAGATTCGCAAAGCTGAGACCCTAGCCAGGTTTGGCAGCACCTCTCCTTTCTTCGATCTGCGCACCAGGGGACCTGAAAAATGCTAGTCCAGCAAATCTGAAGAGGTCACAGGCTCTTGACTACTTTTTGGGTCCTATTGGTTGGACCCAAGCAAACTAGTGATGATTAAAGGCCAGTGATCTGGAACCAGATTTGCACTTTAGGGCTACTGGCAAATTTCAAAGCGGTTTTTATTTGCCAGCCACATGTCTTGCACCTAGTCTCCCAATCCTGTTTTAGCTATTTGTGTTTCTTCTCATGTAGCTCAGGGTATGTCAAATACACTAAAGACCTGACTAGAAGCTGGTGCATCTCAGAGGCCTGCTCCAGTTCTCCCTGATTTGCCAGAGCAGCTCAATTGATTTTTTTTAATTCCAACATTTTCCACTATTTGTATCCTTCAGGCTAATTTGAATAATGCCAGCAATTCTTGGTGGACATTTTGAGTTATGAGCTGATGCTGTAGCTCATCTAATTGCTTGCCTAAGCCTGGGTTCCAACCTGAACACCAGATTAATACACATGCCTATCTTTCCAGCACACAAGAAGTGAAGGCATGAAGATTAGAAATGCAGCTATCCTTGACTTTGTCAGGAGCAGCCTAAGGTAAAGGAACAAGACTCTGCCTAAAACAGAAAACAAGGTCCAAAGAAACCAACCAAAAATACCACTTTGGGTACTTACGAATTTCCATTTTCATTTGTTTAGTCATACCTTCTAAGGAGCAAACGTTGACTTTTAATCCTCAGGGTTTGATTGGCAAAAGAAGAGGACTGGTCTAAGATTTAAACCTAGGAAGAACCTCTCAGACCCTAAGTGAGAATCCTCTAGGGTTAGGACCAACAAGCCTTAAAGAGAAGCTCCAGCTAGTCTTTCTAAGAGGGATATCTTGGAATCCTCTGGTTGAATTCAGTAAACACCAAAAGAATTGAGTTTCAGATCTACCTGAAAAGGGTAATCCAAGACTACCCAGTGCCCCAATTGCTCACGAATGTCAAAACTAGTGTAGAGTCTGTAACACTTGCACCCACTGCAATTTAGTACACCCAGTGCTGCTTCAAGCAGAGCAAAAGACCCACCAAATACTCCCTACATCCAGTTCTAAAGTCAGAGATACAGAAAGAAGAAACCAAACCATGGGGCACTACTGGGAAGTGCCAGCATTGTCTCCAGTCGAGACCCAACTAAAATAACATCTCGTCCAACTTTGGGCTCAAACCAACGACCCTGAGATAAATAATCTTGTGCTCTAACCACTGTGCTAGATGGGGAACTGTTCTTTAGCTTAGAAGTTTACTAATTGTGACCACCACTGGGTAAGCATCCCCAGAGCAAATCCTTGGTGAGCACCTGCTCCCTTGGCATATCATAGAAATACAATGCAGACAGGCAAAGCCATGGCTGGCACTGGAGGAGCATGGTTAAACCTGTTTCCATCGCTGTAGCAGGTCTTTGCGCATCTGATCAGTATTTGCTTACTAAACTGTATATTGGCCTCAACCGACGTCTGTGTTGTCCTCTGTTTCCAACAAACTGAACGTAATCTAAATGTAAGAAATGTCTCCTGTGAGTCTGGCACCCTGATTTTGTTGTTAACAGACATAGCCTATCAAGTTTGACCCTAGGTGGCACAGGATCTGGGAGCTGAATTAGGGTGGCCATAGGGGCCATCAGGTCAGTCAAAGGAATCCAACTAGAGCTCAAATGACTAACCTAGATATCAGTAGGTTTAAGTTGGGGATCCTAGTGAGGGTCCAACCAATACAGGGGTACGGATCTGAGCCAAAGGAGGCTCAGGCAATGTCTTATCCACACCCACCCTTGGGGCTTCTCCTAGGTCCTTTTCTGTCAGAGTGCCAGGAATCTGGTTCTTACCTATGCCTCTCGAATGGGACCTATCACACTGCACACAGAATACCATATGCTTCCATTGAAGCATCAAGAACACAGAGCAATGGCTGTCTGTCTTCAGGTGTATCCTATCTCTAGGCCTATTTCGAAATTAAGGGCTTGGCTGAGCTGCCTCATTATGTAATAGCAAACCTTCCTAATCCTGCAAGGAAGAGGCACAAAAGAACCAGCATAGGAAGGAACCAATCATCACCTCCCTGCAACCCCAACTTAAAGGGGTTCACATGTGACTTTCACAAGGTTGGACCAATCTCCACCGCCATGCCACACTGTAGCCTCTTGTAGTTTTAAATGTTCACTTACTGTATGCTTTTATATGAAGAAAGACTTGGTTTCTCTTTTCCATTTCTAAGATTACCAGACCTTTTTTCTGTTTAGAGAATATGCTCATGACTATCTTTAGATAAAATCAAAATAACTGTTGCTCTTAGAACTTACTTGTTTTCTTGATATTTTTTAGGGTAAATGGCAGAGTTTGTTTAAAAAATATTTTGCAGTTATTTATTTGTGTGAGTGATGAAGCTCTGATTTTTCAAACCTATCAAGAGGTACGATGACCTCCCCTCTCTCTCTCTCAAAAGCCCTCTTTCCTCTCTCTTAATGATGTATTTTATTTTTAGGGTAAGGGTGTTTTGCATGTGTATACTGTGCCCACAGAAGCCAGAACAGAGTATCAGATCCTCTGGAACTGGAGATGGGCCACCATATAGTTGTTGGTAGTTGAGCCCAGGTTCTCTGGAAGAGGAGACAATGCTGTTAATTGTTGAGCCCTTTCAGTGGCCCCACCCATCTTTAATATTTTAGAAGTATATATGAGGCTGTGTTTATGTACATCATATGCAGACCATAAGAGGGATTTAGATTCTCCAGAATCTGACACCCTCTTCTGGAGTGTCTGAAGACAGCTACAGTGTACTTATATCTAATAAATACATAAATAAATAAGCATTTTTTAAAAAGGATAAAAAAAAAGAAAGACCAAGCAGGACTGCCATTTGCATGTTCATAGGGGAAACCTGGAGAGAGAGCAGTCTAACCTCAGCAGGTTGCTTCCCTCTGGATGGTAGCTCAGAGTGTAATCCCAGCAAGACAGGCAAATCACTGATTTCAAGGACTGCCTGGTTCAGGACAGCCAATGCTATGAAGAAAAAGGAGCTATGTAGAGAAAACAAAGCAAGGAAACACTAACCAGGAAAAAGAATAGACAGTGTAGCTTGTGATAGGGTACCAACAAGAGAAAGCCTTCTGTTACCACTTACAATCACAAGAAGCCTTGCACCCATCCGCCCAGGTTATTACCACTGGCTATGACCACAAGACTTGGGCTCTTATGTCTATAGGAAGCACCTGTCTGTGCCTTTAAGTACCATTGAAAGTTCAGGGCTATAATTCATCTGTAACAAGCAACAGTGGTAAGAACCTGCAGCCTTTGAAAACAACTCGTTTTTTAAAAAAGCAGGGGACACAACTGAGCTGTAGAGCTCCTCAAGTTCAGCCCTATTACTTGGT
The DNA here is from genome assembly GCF_978045245.1 of Mus caroli. NCBI lineage: Eukaryota > Metazoa > Chordata > Mammalia > Rodentia > Muridae > Mus > Mus caroli. The sequence continues at coordinate 42,286 of NW_028227417.1, read as the reverse complement.
AGGAAAACAGCCTCAGTGTCCAGAGCTGAGGTCTCACAAGCAAACTGCTGCAATTTTTGAGTACCAACTAGGGAGAGAAAAGATATGATGTGGTTGGTTAATTTATGTATTTTATTATTTCAATTTGTTGTTTTGTTTTGTTTTATTTGGTTTTAGATAAGGCCTCAGTCTGTAGCTCTGGCTGACCCAGGACTGACTACATGTGTTAATTAGGGTTTCACAGCTGAGAACAGACACCAAGAGCAAGGTAAGCCTTGGAAAACCCGACATTCAGTGTTGGCTCAAGCTCTTAATGAGAGCACTCGGGAGGCAGAGGCAGTCAGTTTCTGTGTTCCAGGCCAGCCTGGTGAAAGAAAGACAGACAGACAGATCAGTAAAATAAAAGCCAGAACCTTCTCTGCTTTTGTTTTCTTTTGCCTCGAGGTAGGGTTTCTCTTGGTGTAGCCCAGGCAGTCTGTTCTGGAACTATCAGTGTAGGCTTGGGTAGCCTCAAACTCACAGAGGTCCTCTCTGCCTGCCTGCCTTTGCCACCCACACAGCCTGGCAGAAGCCAGAATCTCTTTTTCCCTGTTATTTATATATTTGTTTGTTTGTTTGTTTGTTTGCTTGCTTGCTTGTTTGTTGTTCTTATTACTATTAGTTTTCAATGTAAGTGTGTGTGTGTGTGTGTGTGTGTGTGTATGTGTGTGTGTGTGCTCTATCTGCTGCCTCTATGACTACATGCGAGAAGAGGGCACCATAACCTAGGACAAGTCACCATGCAACTCCTGAGAATTAATTAAAAAAAAACGGAAATTCTAATCACATAGAAGGTAGATAGCTGCGAGGCTGTCAGAGTGCTTTTTAAGGCTTACTATAAATAATAAAACTTGTGTGTCTTTTACCAAACAACAGAAGGGAAGGGAGGTGGTGTGCCTGCATGTCTGTTGTCTGCATGTCTACTTCCTTGTTCTGTCACTCGGTTGAACATTGACACATTGACCTCACCATGCTGAAAGGCAACATGTGGATTGGGGCCATCTTGTCTGCTGACTGAGCACCCTTCTCAAAATAGAGGTGGCTGGCCGTCACGAGACCTATTGTTCCAAGTTGCTTCTGTTTCTTCCCCTTCTTTCCCAGCTACTAGTGGAATAGAACTTAACTGAATCCAGTGCAGAAGGGTGAGGAGTCACTGAAAAGCCACCAACAGCCATGGCCACATGTTTTTCTCTTGCTTTTTGTCTATTATTTCTTTATTATTTTTAGAAGGGAGGGGCGTTCAAGACAGTGTTTCTTGGTGTAGCCCTGTGTGTCTTGGAACTCACTCTGTAGACCAGGATGGCCTGGAATGCAGAAATCTGCCGGCCTCTGCCTGCCAAGTGCTGGGATTAAAGGGGTGCTCCACAACACCCGGCTTCCTTGTTTATTTCTAAGAATCCATGAAAAATATGATTTCTTTAATCTGTGTACCATAGACTAACACACACATGCACACAAACAGGGAGTGAGAGAGAAAGATAAGGAGGAATGACATGAATTTTAGGAAAAAGAGATATTAATGGATTAATATTACTTTTATTCATACATATATACATACATACACGGAATTAGAGTAGAGCTGAGGCAATTGTGGACCACACCTTTAGCCTCAGGCAGATTTCTGCATTCAATGTCACCCTGGCTTACAGAGGGAGTTCCAAGTCAGCCAGGGCTGCACAGAGAAACCCGTTCTGAGAAAAAAATAATAATTGAAAGAAAGAAAGAAAGAAAGAAAGAAAGAAAGAAAGAAAGAAAGAAAGAAAGGAAGGAAGGAAGGAAGGAAGGAAGAAAGAGGATAAAAAGTATTTAAAAATTAAAAAAAAAATTACCAGAATACCATCAAGCACACACAGCAATGGCTGTCTTCAGGTGTATCCTTTCAGCCTCCAAAACAAAAAGCAATGCTGTCTGTCTTCAGGTGTATCCTATTCATGAGTCTTATTTCCAACCTAAGAGCTGGGCTGAGCTGCCTCATTATGTAATTGCAAACCTTCCTTGGTTTGTCTTTTCCATTTCTAAGACTAACAGACCTTTTTCTATTTAGAGAATATGCTCATGACTCTCCTTTAGATATAGTAAATATAACTGTTGCTAATAGAACTTGTTTTCTAGGAATTTTTAAAGGTAAATGGCAGAGTTTATTTATAAAAAATATTTTGCATTTATTTATTTGTGTAAGTGATGAAGCTCAGGTCTTCAAACTCGTCAGGAGGTATGATTACCTCCTCTCTCTCTCATCCACTCTCTCTCCTCTCTCTCAATGATCTATTTTATTTTTAGTGTAAGGGTGTTTTGCATGTGTATGCTGTGGCCACAGCCTCCAGAACAGAGTATTAGATACCCTGGAACTGGAGATGGGCCACCATATATATACTGGTAATTGAGCCCAGGTTCTCTGGAAGAGGAGACAATGCTCTTAATTGTTGAGCCCTCTCTGTAGCCCCATCTTTCTTTCTTTTTTTTTTTTTTTTGAGTATATGTGAGGCTGTTTTTATATACATCATATGCAGACAATAAGAATGATTTAGATTCTTCAGAATCTGACACCCTCTTCTGGAGTGTCTGAAGGTAGCTACAGCATACTTAAATATAATAAATAAATAAATCTTTAAAAAGAAAATGAAAAGAAAAAAAGAAAGACCAGGCCTGTCATATGCATGTTCATAGAGGAAACTGGAAGAGACTCCAATCTAACTTCAGCAGGGTGCTTCCTTCTGGATGGTAGCTCACAGTTTCATCCCAGCAAGACAGGCAAATCACTCAGTTCAAGGACAGTAAGGATCAGGACCACCAAGGTTAGGAAGGGATATGGGCTATGTAGAGAATACAAACCGACAAAACAACAACAAGGAAAAAGAAGTGACAGTGTAACTTGGGGTAGGGTACCAACAAGAGAAAGCCTTCTGTTACCACTTACAAACACCAGTAGCCTTGCACCCTTCTGCCCAAGTCCCTGTCTTCCTTTCTAGGAATTGTTAGGATGCCAGGGGGTGGGGGAATCCAGATTAACTTTTTAATAACAAAGACTTGGCCTTTTATGTCTATAGGAAGCCCTTCTCAGTGCCTTTAACTACCACTGAAAGTTCAGGGCTGTGACTCAACTGTAACAAGCAACAGTGCTAAGAACCTGCAGCCTTTGAAAACAACTTTTTTTAAAAGTGGGGAACACAACTCAGCAGTAAAACCCCTCAGGTTCAGCCCTAATACTTGATAGGGAAACAGCCTCAATGTCCAGAGCTGAGGTCTCATGGTTGAACTGCTTCAAGCTGTGAGTATCATCTAAAGAAAGAAAAGATATCATGTGGTTGCTTAATTTATTTATTTTATTATTTCTATTTTTTGTTTTGTTTTGTTTTAGATAATGCCTCACTCTGTAGCTATGGCTGACCTAGGACTGACTACATGTCTTAATTAGGGTTTCACAGCTGAGAAACAGACACCATACCAATGTAAGACTTAGAAAACCCAACAGTCAGTGGTGGCTCGAGCTCTTAATGAGAGCACTCTGGAGGCAGAGGCAGTCAGTTTCTGAGTTTGAGGCCAGCCTGGTTAAAAACAGGGTCAGGCAGGCAGGACTAGGCTAGGCAGGGCAGGGCTAGGTTAGGCAGGGCTAGGCTAAACAGAGATAGGCAGGGCAAGGCAGGGCTAGGCTAGACTAGGCTAGGCAGGGAAGGGCTGGGCTAGGCAGGGCTAGGCTAGGTAGGGCAGGGCTAGGCAGGGATGGACTGGGCTAGGCAGGGCTAGGCTGGGCTAGGCAGGGCTGGACTAGGCGGGGCTAGGCGGGGCTAGGCGGGGCTAGGCGGGGCTAGGCAGGGCTAGGCTAGGCTAGGCAAGGCAGGGCCATATTCTGGGTCCAATACTGTGAATTTTTAAATTTCACGATTTTCAGGGTTTCTCTGAATATTCTGTGTACTGCAGTGTGATTTTCTCATTTTCCACCTTTTTCGGGTTTTCTCGCCATATTCTGGGTCCTTCAGGGTGAGTTTTTAATTTTCTACTTTTTTCAGGGTTTCTCGCCATATTCTGGGTCCTACAGAGTATATTTTTAATTTTCCACATTTTCAGGGTTTCTCTGCATATTCTGGGTCCTACACTGTGATTTTCTCATTTTCCACTTTTTTCAATTTTTTTCGCATTACTGTGTCCTACAGTATGATTTTCTCATTTTCCACCTTTTTCAGGTTTTCTCACTATATTTGGGTTCCTTCAGTGTGAGTTTTTAATTTTCTACTTTTTTCAGGGGTTCTCGCCATATTCTGGGTCCTACAGCATGTATTTTTAATTTTCTACTCTTTTCAGGTTTTCTCGCCATATTCTTGGTCCTTCAGTGTGAGTTTTTAATTTTACTCTTTTTTCAGGTTTTCTCTCCATATTCCAGGTCCTTCGGTGTGAATTTTTAATTTTCCATGTTTCCAGGATTTTTTGTCATATTCTGGGTCCTACAGTATGATTTTCTCATTTCCACGCTTTTCAGGTTTTCTTGCCATATTCCAGGTTCTTCAATGTGAATTTTTAATTTTCCACGTTTTTCATTATTTCTCGCCATATTCTGCGTAATACAGTGTGGTTTTTTAATTTTCCACTTTTTTCATGGATTCTCGCCATATTCTGTGTCCGACAGGGTGAATTTTTAATTTTCACGTTTATCAGCGTTTCTCGGCATATTCTGGATCCTGCAGTGTGATTTTCTCATTTTCCTCTTTTTCAGGTTTTCTCCCATATTTGATGTCCTTCTGTGTGAGTGTTTAATTTTCTACTTTTTTCAGGTTTTCTCGCCATATTCTGGGTCCTTTAGTGTGAGTTTTTAATTTCCATGGTTTTTCAGGTTTTCTCGCCATATACGGGGTCCTTCAGTGTGAGTTTTTAATTTTCCTCGTTTTTCAGGTTTTCTCGCCATATTCGGGGTCCTTCAGTGTGAATTTTTAATTTTCCACGTTTTTTCAGGGTTTCTCGGCATATTTTGGATCCTACAGTGTGATTTCCTCATTTTCGATGTTTTTCAAGTTTTTTTGCAAATCTGGGTCCTACAGTGTGATTATACTCATTTTCCACCTTTTTCAGGTTTTCTCGCCATATTCTGGGTCCTACAATATGAGTTTTGAATTTTCCTCGTTTTTCAGGTATTCTCACCATACTCCAGGTCCTTCAGTGTGAATTTTTAATTTTCCACGTTTTTCAAGTTTTTTCGTAATTCTGGGTCCTACAGTTTGATTTTCTCATTTAACACCTTATTCAGGTTTTCTTGCCATATCTGGGGTCCTTCGGTGTGAGTTTGTAATTTTCTACCTTTTTCAGGGTTTCTGGCGAAATTCTGGTTCCTACAGCGTGTATTTTTAATTTTCCACGTTTTTCAGGGTTTCTTGGCTTATTCCGGGTCCTACAGTGTGATTTTCTCATTTTCGACATATTTCATGTTTTTTTTTTTCGCAATTCTGGGTCCTACAGTGTGATTATTCTCATTTTCCACCTTTTTCAGGTTTTCTCGCCATATTCTGGGTCCTTCAGTGTGAGTTTTTAATTTTACTCATTTTTCAGGATTTCTCGCCATATTCCGTGTCCTCAGTGTGATTTTTTAATTTTCCACGTTTTTCAGGTTTATTCGTCATATTTGTGTTCCTAAAGTGTGATTTTCTCATTTCCACGGTTTTCAGGTTTTCTTGCCAAATTCCAGGACTTTCAGTGTGAATTTTTAATTTTCCACAATTTTCAGTATTTCTTGCCATATTCTGGGTAATACAGCGTGTATTTTTTTTTTTTTTTTTTTTTTTGGTTTTTCGAGACAGGGTTTCTCTGTATAGCCCGGCTGTCCTGGAACTCACTTTGTAGACGAGGCTGGCCTCGAACTCAGAAATCCGCCTGCCTCTGCCTCCCGAGTGCTGGGATTAAAGGCGTGTGCCACCACGCCGGCTCAGCGTGTATTTTTAATTTTCCACTTTTTTCATGGTTTCTCACCATATTCTTTTTCTGACAGGATGAATTTATAATTTTCACGATTTTCAGAGTTTCTAGGCATAGTCTGTGTCCTGCAGTGTGATTTTCTCATTTTCCACGATTTTCAAGTTTTTTCATAATTCTGGGTCCTACAGTGTGATATTCTCATTTTCCACCTTTTTCAGGTTTTTTTTTGCCATATTTGGAGTCCTTCAGTGTGAGTTTTTAATTTTCTACTTTTTTCAGGGTTTCACGCCATATTCTGGGTCCTACAGCGTGTATTTTTAATTTTCCACTTTTTCTGGGATTCTCGGCATATTCTGGGTCCTGCAATGCGATTTTCTCATTTTAGAGGTTTTTCAAGTTTTTTGCAATTCTGGGTCCTACAGTGTGATTATTCTCATTGTGAACATTTATGATGTTTTCTCGCCATATTCGGGGTCCTTAAGTGTGAATTTTTAATTTTCTACTTTTTTCAGTGTTTCTCGCCATATTCTGGGTCCTCAGTGTGAGTTTTTAGTTTTCCTGGTTTTTCAGGTTTTCTCACCATATTCGGGGTCCTTCAGTGTGAGTTTTTAATTTTCTACTTTTTTCAGGTTTTCTCGCCATATTCTGGGTCCTACATTGTGATTTTCTCATTTTCGACCTTTTTCATGTTTTATCGCAATTCTGGTTCCTACACTGTGATTATTCTCATTTTCCACCTTTTTCAGGTTTTCTCCCCATATCCGGGGTCCTTCAGTGTCAGTTTGAAATTTTCTACTTTTTTCACGGTTTCTCTCCATATTCTGGGTCCTTCAGTGTGAATTTTTAATTTTCCTCGTTTTTCAGTTTTTCTCGCCATATTCCTGTTCCTTCAGTGTGAATTATTATTTTCCACGTTTTTCAGGTTATTTTGTCATATTCTGGGTACTACAGTGTGATTTTTCTCATTTCCAATTTTTGAAGTTTTCTTGCCATATTCCAGGTCTTTCAGTGTGAATTTTTATTTTCCATGATTTTCAGGTTTTTTTGTCATATTCTGGGTCCTACAGTGTGATTTTCTCATTTCCACGTTTTTCAGGTTTTCTTGCCATATTCCAGGTCCTTCAGTGTGAATTTTTAATTTTCCACGATTTTCAGGGTTTCTCGGCATATTCTGGATCCTACAGTGTGATTTTCTCATTTTCGATGTTTTTCAAGTTTTTTTGCAAATCTGGGTCCTACAGTGTGATTATACTCATTTTCCACCTTTTTCAGGTTTTCTTGCCATATTCTGGGTCCTACAATATGAGTTTTGAATTTTCGTCGTTTTTCAGGTATTCTCACCATACTCCAGGTCCTTCAGTGTGAATTTTTAATTTTCCACGTTTTTCAAGTTTTTTCGTAATTCTGGGTCCTACAGTTTGATTTTCTCATTTAACACCTTTTTCAGGTTTTCTTGCCATATTTGGGGTCCTTCGGTGTGAGTTTGTAATTTTCTACCTTTTTCAGGGTTTCTGGCGAAATTCTGGGTCCTACAGCGTGTATTTTTAATTTTCCACGTTTTTCAGGGTTTCTTGGCTTATTCCGGGTCCTACAGTGTGATTTTCTCATTTTCGACATATTTCATGTTTTTTTTTCCCAATCCTGGGTCCTACAGTGTGATTATTCTCATTTTCCAACTTTTTCAGGTGTTCTCACCATATTCGGGGTCCTTCAGTATGAATTTTTAATTTTCTCCTTTTTTCAGGTTTTCTCGACATATTTGGGGTCCTTCAATGTGAGTTTTTAATTTTCTAATTTTTCAGGGTTTCTCGACATATTCTGTCTCCTACAGCGTGTAATTTTAATATTCCACGTTTTTCAGGTTTTTTGTCATATTTTGGGTCCTACAGTGTGATTTTCTCATTTTTGATATTTTTCAAGTTTTTTGTGCCATTCTGGGTCCTACACTGTGATTTTCTCATTTTCCAGCTTTTTCCGGTTTTCTCGCCATATTTGGTTTACTTCAGTTTAAGTTTGTAATTTTCTACTTTTTTAGGGTTTCTCGCCATATTCTGGGTCCTACAGAGTGTATTTTTAATTTTCCACGTTTTTAGGGTTTCTCGGCATATTCTGGGTCTTACAGTGTGATTTTCTCATTTTCCACCTTTTTCAGGTTTTCTGTCCATATTCTGGGTCCTTCAGTGTGAGTTTTTAATTTTCTTCGGTTTTCAGGTATTCTCACCATACTCCAGGTCCTTCAGTGTGAATTTTTAATTTTCCACGTTTTTCAAGTTTTTTCGTAATTCTGGGTCCTACAGTTTGATTTTCTCATTTAACACCTTTTTCAGGTTTTCTTGCCATATTTGGGGTCCTTCGGTGGGAGTTTGTAATTTTCTACCTTTTTCAGGGTTTCTGGCGAAATTCTGGGTCCTACAGCGTGTATTTTTAATTTTCCACGTTTTTCAGGGTTTCTTAGCTTATTCCGGGTCCTACAGTGTGATTTTCTCATTTTCGACATATTTCATGTTTTTTTTTTTTTTCGCAATTCTGGGTCCTACAGTGTGATTATTCTCATTTTCCACCTTTTTCAGGTTTTCTCGCCATATTCTGGGTCCTTCAGTGTGAGTTTTTAATTTTACTCATTTTTCAGGTTTTCTCGCCATATTCCGTGTCCTCAGTGTGATTTTTTAATTTTCCACGTTTTTCAGGTTTATTCGTCATATTCTGGTTCCTAAAGTGTGATTTTCTCATTTCCATGGTTTTCAGGTTTTCTTGCCAAATTCCAGGACTTTCAGTGTGAATTTTTAATTTTCCACGATTTTCAGTATTTCTTGCCATATTCTGGGTAATACAGCTTGTATTTTTAATTTTCCACTTTTTTCATGGTTTCTCGCCATATTCTTTTTCTGACAGTATGAATTTATAATTTTCACGATTTTCAGAGTTTCTAGGCATAGTCTGTGTCCTGCAGTGTGATTTTCTCATTTTCCACGATTTTCAAGTTTTTTCATAATTCTGGGTCCTACAGTGTGATATTCTCATTTTCCACCTTTTTCAGGTTTTTTTTGCCATATTTGGAGTCCTTCAGTGTGAGTTTTTAATTTTCTACTTTTTTCAGGGTTTCACGCCATATTCTGGGTCCTACAGCGTGTATTTTTAATTTTCCATGTTTTCTGGGATTCTCGGCATATTCTGGGTCCTGCAATGCGATTTTCTCATTTTAGAGGTTTTTCAAGTTTTTTGCAATTCTGGGTCCTACAGTGTGATTATTCTCATTGTGAACATTTATGATGTTTTCTCGCCATATTCGGGGTCCTTAAGTGTGAATTTTTAATTTTCTACTTTTTTCAGGGATTCTCCTCATATTCTGAGTCCTACAGTGTGATTTTCTCATTTTCGACGTTTTTCAAGTTTTTTCGCAATTCTGTGTCTTACAGTGTGATTTTCTCATTTTCCATCTTTTTCAGGTTTTTTCGCCATATACGGGATCCTACAGTGTGAAGTTTTTAAGTATAAACGTTTTTAAGTTTTTTTCCTCATATTCTGGGTCCTACAGTGTGATTTTCTCATTTTCCAACTTTTTCAGGTTTTCTAGCCATATTCAGGGTCCTTCAGTTTGGGTTTTTAATTTTCTACTTTTTTCAGGGTTCGCTGCCATATTCTGGGACCTACAACGTGTATGTTTAATTGTCCATGTTTTTCAGGGTTTCTCGGCATATTCTGGGTCCTACAGTGTGATATTCTCATTTTTGACGTTTTCAAGTTTTTTCGCAATTCTGAGTCCTACAATGTGATTTTCTCATTATCCACCTTTTTCAGGTTTTCTTGCCATATACTGGGCCTACAGGGTGAATTTTAAATTTTCCACGTTTTTTCAGGGTTTCTCGCCATATTCTGTGTCCTACTGTGTGAATTTTTAATTTTAAACGTTTTTAAGTTTTTTTCCTCATATTCTGGGTCCTACAGTATGATTTTCTCATTTTCCAACTTTTTCAGGTTTTCTAGGCAAATTCTGCGTCCTACAGTGTGAATTTTTAATTTCCTAACTTTTTCAAGGTTTCTAGCCATATTTTTGGTCCTACAGTGTGAATTTTTAATTTTCCACATTTTTCAGTGTTTCTCACCATATCCTGGGTCCTACAATGGTAATATTTAATTTTCCATGTTTTTCAGGTTTTTTCATCATAATCTGGGTCCTAGAGTGTGATTTTCTCATTTCTACGTTTTTCAGGTTTTCTTGCCATATTCCAGGTCCTCAGTGTGAATTTTAATTTTCCACGTTTTTCAGTGTATCTCACCATATTCTGGGTTACACAGTGTGCATTTTTAATTTTCCACTTTTTTCATGGTTTCTCACAATATTCTGCTTCCCACAGTGTGAATATTTAATTTTCAACCTTTGTAAGATTTTCTCTGCACTTTTTGGGTCCTACAGTGTGAATTTTAATTTTCCACGTTTTTCAAGGTTTCTTTCCATATTCTGGTCCTACAGTGGGAATTTTTAATTTTCCATATTTTTCAGGTTTTCTGGCCATATTCTGGGTCCTTCAGTGTGAATTTTTAATTTTCCACGTTTTTCAGGGATTCTTGGCATATTCTGGGTCCTGCAGTGTGATTTTCTCATTTTCCACTTATTTCAAGTTTTTTCGTAATTCTAGGTCCTACAGTGTCATTTTCTCATTTTCCAACTTTTTCAGTTTTTCTCCCCATATTCGGGTTCCTTCAGTGTGAGTTTTTAACTTGCTACTTATATCAGGTTTTCTCACCATATTCTGGGTCCTTCAGTGTGAGTTTTTTAATTTTCTTTGTTTTTCAGGTTTTCTATCCATATTCTGGTTCCTTCGGTATGAGTTTTTTACTTCCCTTGTTTTTCGGGTTTTCTCGCCATATTCCAGTCCTCCATGGTGAATTTTTAATTTTCCCCGTTTTTCAGGGTTTTTTTTTTTTTTTTGTCATATTCAGGGTTCTACAGTGTGAATTTCTCATTTACGACGTTTTTCAAGTTTTTTTGGAATTCTGTGTCCTACAGTGTGATTATTCTCATTTTCTGCCTTTTTCAGGCTTTCTCACCATATTCTGGGTCCTTCAGTGTGAGTTTTTAATTTTCCTTGTTTTTCAGGTTTTCTTGCCATATTCCGGGACTTCAATGTGAATTTTTAATTTTCCACGTTTTTCGGGTTTTTTCGTCATATTCAGGTTCCTACAGTTTGATTTTCTTATTTCCACTTTTTTTCAGGTTTCTTGCCATATTACAGGTCCTTCAGTGTGATTTTTTAATTTTCCACGTTTTTCAGTATTTCTCGCCATATTCTGGGTAATACAGTGTGAATTTCTAATTTTCCAATTTTTTAATGGTTTCTTGCGATATTCTGCGTCTGACACTGTGAATTTTTAATTTTCACGTTTTTCAGGCTTTCTAGGCATATTCTGGGTACTGCAGAGTGATTTTCTCATTTTCCACATTTTTCAAGGTTTTTCGTAATTCTGGGTCCTACAGTGTGATTTTGTCATTTTCCACCATTTCCAGGTTTTCTCAAATATTCTGGGTCCTATATTGGAAATTTTTTATATTCCACGTTTTTCAAGGTTTCTTACCATATTCTGGTCCTACAGTGTGAATTTTAATTTTCCACGATTTCAGTGTTTCTCGCTATATTCTGGGTCCTACAGTGTTAATAATTAATTTTCCATGTTTTTCAGGTTTTCTCCCCATATTCTGGGTCCTACAGTGTGATTTTCTCATTTTCCACGTTTTTCAAGTTTTTTTGTAATTCTGGGTCCTACAGTGTAATTTTCTCATTTTCCACCTCTTTCAGGTTTTCTTGCCATATTTGGAGTGCTTCAGTGTGAGTTTTTACTTTTCTACTTTTTTCAGGGTTTCTCGCCATATACTGGGTCCTACAGCGTGTATTTTTAATTTTCCACGTTTTTCAGTGTTTCTCAGCATATTCTGGGTCCTACAGTGTGATTTTCTCATTTTCGACGTTTTTCATGTTTTTTCATAATTCTGGGACCTACAGTGTGATTTTCTCATTTTCCACCTTTTTCAGGTATTCTCGCCATATTCCGGCCCCTTCATTGTGAGATTTTAATTTTCTACTTTTTTCAGGTTTTCTCGCCATATTCTGATTCCTACAGCGTCTATTTTTAATTTTCCTTGATTTTCAGGTTTTCTATCCATATTCCAGGTCCTTCAGTGTGAATTTTTAATTTTCCACGTTTTCAGTATTTCTTGCCATATAATGTGTAATACAGTATGATTTTCTCATTTTCCACTTTTTTCATGGTTTCTTGCCATATATTGGGTACAACAGTGTGAATTTTTAATTTTAACGTTTTTCGGGGTTTCTTGGCATATTCTGGTTCCTGCACTGTGATTTTTCTCATTTTCCACGTATTTCAAGTTTTTTCGTAATTCTGGGTCCTACAGTGTGATTTTCTCATTTTCCACCTTTTTTAGGTTTTCTCGCCTTATTTGGGGTCCTTCAGTGTGAGTTTTTAATTTTCTACTTTTTTTCAGGTTTTCTCCCCATATTCTGGGTCCTACAGAGTGTATTTTTAATTTTCCACGTTTTTCAGGGTTCTCGGCATATTCTGTTTCCTACAGTGTGATTTTCTCATTTTCCACCTTTTTCAGGTTTTCTCGCCATATTTGGGGTCCTTCACTGTGTGTTTGTAATTTTCTACTTTTTACAGGTTTTCTCGCAATATTCTGGGTCCTTCAGTGTGAGTTTTTAATTTTCCTCGTTTTTCAGGTTTTCTTGCCATATTCCGGGTCCTGCAGTGTGATTTTCTCATTTTCCACGTTTTTCAAGTTTTTTTGAAATTCTGAGTCCTACATTGTGATTATACTCATTTTCCACCCTTTTCAGGTTTTTTCACCATATTCGTGGTCCTTCAGTGTGAATTTTTAATTTTCTACTTTGTTCAGGTTTTCTCCTCATATTCCGGGTCCTTCATTGTGAGTTTTTAATTTTCTACTTTTTTCAGGGTTTCTCGCCATATTCTGGGTCCTACAGAGTGTATTTTTAATTTTCCACGTTTTTCAGGCTTTCTCAACATATTCTGGGTCCTACAGTGTGATTTTCTCATTTTCCACTTTTTTCAAGTTTTTTCACAATTCTGGGTCCTACAGTGTGATTTTCTCATTTTCCACCTTTTTCAGGTTTTCTCGCCATATTTGGGGTCCTTCAGTGTTAGTTTTTAATTTTCTACTTTTTTCAGGTTTTCTCCCCATATTCTGGGTCCTACAGTGTGATTTTCTCATTTTCCACGTTTTTCAAGTTTTTTTTGTAATTCTGGGTCCTACAGTGTAATTTTCTCATTTTCCACCTCTTTCAGGTTTTCTTGCCATATTTGGAGTGCTTCAGTGTGAGTTTTTACTTTTCTACTTTTTTCAGGGTTTCTCGCCATATACTGGGTCCTACAGCGTGTATTTTTAATTTTCCACGTTTTTCAGTGTTTCTCGGCATATTCTGGGTCCTACAGTGTGATTTTCTCATTTTCGACGTTTTTCATGTTTTTTCATAATTCTGGGACCTATAGTGTGATTTTCTCATTTTCCACCTTTTTCAGGTATTCTCGCCATAT
>NW_028227417.1:0-28701 GCF_978045245.1 Mus caroli | reverse complement strand
AATGAGAAAATCATACTGTATTACACATTATATGGCAAGAAATACTGAAAACGTGGAAAATTAAAAATTCACACTGAAGGACCTGGAATATGGATAGAAAACCTGAAAATCAAGGAAAATTAAAAATAGACGCTGTAGGAATCAGAATATGGCGAGAAAACCTGAAAAAAGTAGAAAATTAAAATCTCACAATGAAGGGGCCGGAATATGGCGAGAATACCTGAAAAAGGTGGAAAATGAGAAAATCACACTGTAGGTCCCAGAATTATGAAAAAACATGAAAAACGTCGAAAATGAGAAAATCACACTGTAGGACCCAGAATATGCCGAGAAACACTGAAAAACGTGGAAAATTAAAAATACACGCTGTAGGACCCAGTATATGGCAAGAAACCCTGAAAAAAGTAGAAAAGTAAAAACTCACACTGAAGCACTCCAAATATGGCAAGAAAACCTGAAAGAGGTGGAAAATGAGAAAATTACACTGTAGGACCCAGAATTGCGAAAAAACTTGAAAAAAGTGGAAAATGAGAAAATCACACTGTAGTACCCAGAATATGTTGAGAAAGCCTGAAAAACGTGGAAAATTAAAAAGACACTCTGTAGGACCCAGAATATGGCGAGAAACCCTGAAAAAAGTAGAAAATTAAAAACTCACAATGAAGGACCCGGAATATGAGGAGAAAACCTGAACAAAGTAGAAAATTAAAAATTCACACTGAAGGACCACGAATATGGTGAAAAAACCTGAAAAGGGTGGAAAATGAGTATAATCACAATGTAGGACTCAGAATTTCAAAAAAACTTGAAAAACGTGGAAAATGAGAAAATCACACTGCAGGACCCGGAATATGGCAAGAAAACCTGAAAAACGAGGAAAATTAAAAACTCACACTGAAGGACCCAGAATATTGCGAGAAAACCTGTAAAAAGTAGAAAATTACAAACACACAGTGAAGGACCCCAAATATGGCGAGAAAATCTGAAAAAGGTGGAAAATGAGAAAATCACACTGTAGGAAACAGAATATGCCGAGAACCCTGAAAAACGTGGAAAATTAAAAATACACTCTGTAGGACCCAGAATATGGGGAGAAAACCTGAAAAAAAGTAGAATATTAAAAACTCACACTGAAGGACCCCAAATATGGCGAGAAAACCTAAAAAAGGTGGAAAATGAGAAAATCACACTGTAGGACCCAGAATTACGAAAAAACTTGAAAAACGTGGAAAATGAGAAAATCACAGTGCAGGAACCAGAATATGCCAAGAAACCCTGAAAAACGTTAAAATTAAAAATTCACACTGTTGTACCCAATATATGGCAAGAAACCATGAAAAAAGTGGAAAATGAGAAAATCATACTGTATTACACATTATATGGCAAGAAATACTGAAAACGTGGAAAATTAAAAATTCACACTGAAGGACCTGGAATATGGATAGAAAACCTGAAAATCAAGGAAAATTAAAAATAGACGCTGTAGGAATCAGAATATGGCGAGAAAACCTGAAAAAAAGTAGAAAATTAAAATCTCACAATGAAGGGGCCGGAATATGGCAAGACTACCTGAAAAGGGTGGAAAATGAGAAAATCACACTGTAGGTCCCAGAATTATGAAAAAACATGAAAAACGTCGAAAATGAGAAAATCACACTGTAGGACCCAGAATATGCCGAGAAACACTGAAAAACGTGGAAAATTAAAAATACACGCTGTAGGACCCAGTATATGGCGAGAAACCCTGAAAAAAGTAGAAAAGTAAAAACTCACACTGAAGCACTCCAAATATGGCAAGAAAACCTGAAAGAGGTGGAAAATGAGAAAATTACACTGTAGGACCCAGAATTACAAAAAAAAACTTGAAAAACGTGGAAAATGAGAAAATCACACTGTAGGACCCAGAATATGGGGAGAAAACCTGAAAAAAGTAGAAAATTAAAAACTAACACTGAAGGACCCCAAATATGGCGAGAAAACCTGAAAAAGGTGGAAAATGAGAAAATCACACTGTAGGACCCAGAATTGTGAAAAAACTTGAAAAAAGTGGAAAATGAGAAAATCACACTGTAGGACCCAGAATATGTTGAGAAAGCCTGAAAAACGTGGAAAATTAAAAATACACTCTGTAGGACCCAGAATATGGCGAGAAACCCTGAAAAATGTAGAAAATTAAAAACTCACAATGAAGGACCCAAATATGAGGAGAAAACCTGAACAAAGTAGAAAATTAAAAATTCACACTGAAGGACCACGAATATGGTGAAAAAACCTGAAAAGGGTGGAAAATGAGTATAATCACAATGTAGGACTCAGAATTTCAAAAAAACTTGAAAAATGTGGAAAATGAGAAAATCACGCTGCAGCACCCGGAATATGGCAAGAAAATCTGAAAAACGAGGAAAATTAAAAACTCACACTGAAGGACCCAGAATATTGTGAGAAAACCTGTAAAAAGTAGAAAATTACAAACACACAGTGAAGGACCCCAAATATGGCGAGAAAACCTGAAAAAGGTGGAAAATGAGAAAATCACACTGTAGGAAACAGAATATGCCGAGAACCCTGAAAAACGTGGAAAATTAAAAATACACTCTGTAGGACCCAGAATATGGGGAGAAAACCTGAAAAAAAGTAGAAAATTAAAAACTCACACTGAAGGACCCCAAATATGGCGAGAAAACCTAAAAAAGGTGGAAAATGAGAAAATCACACTGTAGGACCCAGAATTACGAAAAAACTTGAAAAACGTGGAAAATGAGAAAATCACAGTGCAGGAACCAGATTATGCCAAGAAACCCTGAAAAACGTTAAAATTAAAAATTCACACTGTTGTACCCAATATATGGCAAGAAACCATGAAAAAAGTGGAAAATGAGAAAATCATACTGTATTACACATTATATGGCAAGAAATACTGAAAACGTGGAAAATTAAAAATTCACACTGAAGGACCTGGAATATGGATAGAAAACCTGAAAATCAAGGAAAATTAAAAATAGACGCTGTAGGAATCAGAATATGGCGAGAAAACCTGAAAAAAGTAGAAAATTAAAAACTCACAATGAAGGACCCGGAATATGAGGAGAAAACCTGAACAAAGTAGAAAATTAAAAATTCACACTGAAGGACCACGAATATGGTGAAAAAACCTAAAAAGGGTGGAAAATGAGTATAATCACAATGTAGGACTCAGAATTTCAAAAAAACTTGAAAAACGTGGAAAATGAGAAAATCACACTGCAGGACCCGGAATATGGCAAGAAAACCTGAAAAACGAGGAAAATTAAAAACTCACACTGAAGGACCCAGAATATTGCGAGAAAACCTGTAAAAAGTAGAAAATTACAAACACACAGTGAAGGACCCCAAATATGGCGAGAAAACCTGAAAAAGGTGGAAAATGAGAAAACCACACTGTAGGAAACAGAATATGCCGAGAACCCTGAAAAACGTGGAAAATTAAAAATACACTCTGTAGGACCCAGAATATGGGGAGAAAACCTGAATAAAAGTAGAAAATTAAAAACTCACACTGAAGGACCCCAAATATGGCGAGAAAACCTAAAAAAGGTGGAAAATGAGAAAATCACACTGTAGGACCCAGAATAACGAAAAAACTTGAAAAACGTGGAAAATGAGAAAATCACAGTGCAGGAACCAGAATATGCCAAGAAACCCTGAAAAACGTTAAAATTAAAAATTCACACTGTTGTACCCAATATATGGCAAGAAACCATGAAAAAAGTGGAAAATGAGAAAATCATACTATATTACACATTATATGGCAAGAAATACTGAAAACGTGGAAAATTAAAAATTCACACTGAAGGACCTGGAATATGGATAGAAAACCTGAAAATCAAGGAAAATTAAAAATAGACGCTGTAGGAATCAGAATATGGCGAGAAAACCTGAAAAAAAGTAGAAAATTAAAATCTCACAATGAAGGGGCCGGAATATGGCGAGACTACCTGAAAAGGGTGGAAAATGAGAAAATCACACTTGGGTCCCAGAATTATGAAAAAACATGAAAAACGTCGAAAATGAGAAAATCACACTGTAGGACCCAGAATATGCCGAGAAACACTGAAAAACGTGGAAAATTAAAAATACACGCTGTAGGACCCAGTATATGGCGAGAAACCCTGAAAAAAGTAGAAAAGTAAAAACTCACACTGAAGCACTCCAAATATGGCAAGAAAACCTGAAAGAGGTGGAAAATGAGAAAATTACACTGTAGGACCCAGAATTGCGAAAAAACTTGAAAAAAGTGGAAAATGAGAAAATCACACTGTAGGACCCAGAATATGTTGAGAAAGCCTGAAAAACGTGGAAAATTAAAAAGACACTCTGTAGGACCCAGAATATGGCGAGAAACCCTGAAAAAAGTAGAAAATTAAAAACTCACAATGAAGGACCCGGAATATGAGGAGAAAACCTGAACAAAGTAGAAAATTAAAAATTCACACTGAAGGACCACGAATATGGTGAAAAAACCTGAAAAGGGTGGAAAATGAGTATAATCACAATGTAGGACTCAGAATTTCAAAAAAACTTGAAAAACGTGGAAAATGAGAAAATCACACTGCAGGACCCGGAATATGGCAAGAAAACCTGAAAAACGAGGAAAATTAAAAACTCACACTGAAGGACCCAGAATATTGCGAGAAAACCTGTAAAAAGTAGAAAATTACAAACACACAGTGAAGGAACCCAAATATGGCGAGAAAACCTGAAAAAGGTGGAAAATGAGAAAATCACACTGTAGGAAACAGAATATGCCGAGAACCCTGAAAAACGTGGAAAATTAAAAATACACTCTGTAGGACCCAGAATATGGGGAGAAAACCTGAAAAAAAGTAGAATATTAAAAACTCACACTGAAGGACCCCAAATATGGCGAGAAAACCTAACAAAGGTGGAAAATGAGAAAATCACACTGTAGGACCCAGAATTACGAAAAAACTTGAAAAACGTGGAAAATGAGAAAATCACAGTGCAGGAACCAGAATATGCCAAGAAACCCTGAAAAACGTTAAAATTAAAAATTCACACTGTTGTACCCAATATATGGCAAGAAACCATGAAAAAAGTGGAAAATGAGAAAATCATACTGTATTACACATTATATGGCAAGAAATGCTGAAAACGTGGAAAATTAAAAATTCACACTGAAGGACCTGGAATATGGATAGAAAACCTGAAAATCAAGGAAAATTAAAAATAGACGCTGTAGGAATCAGAATATGGCGAGAAAACCTGAAAAAAAGTAGAAAATTAAAATCTCACAATGAAGGGGCCGGAATATGGCGAGACTACCTGAAAAAGGTGGAAAATGAGAAAATCACACTGTAGGTCCCAGAATTATGAAAAAACATGAAAAACGTCGAAAATGAGAAAATCACACTGTAGGACCCAGAATATGCTGAGAAACACTGAAAAACGTGGAAAATTAAAAATACACGCTGTAGGACCCAGTATATGGCGAGAAACCCTGAAAAAAGTAGAAAAGTAAAAACTCACACTGAAGCACTCCAAATATGGCAAGAAAACCTGAAAGAGGTGGAAAATGAGAAAATTACACTGTAGGACCCAGAATTACAAAAAAAACTTGAAAAACGTGGAAAATGAGAAAATCACACTGTAGGACCCAGAATATGGGGAGAAAACCTGAAAAAAGTAGAAAATTAAAAACTAACACTGAAGGACCCCAAATATGGCGAGAAAGCCTGAAAAAGGTGGAAAATGAGAAAATCACACTGTAGGACCCAGAATTGTGAAAAAACTTGAAAAAAGTGGAAAATGAGAAAATCACACTGTAGGACCCAGAATATGTTGAGAAAGCCTGAAAAACGTGGAAAATTAAAAATACACTCTGTAGGACCCAGAATATGGCGAGAAACCCTGAAAAAAGTAGAAAATTAAAAACTCACAATGAAGGACCCGGAATATGAGGAGAAAACCTGAACAAAGTAGAAAATTAAAAATTCACACTGAAGGACCACGAATATGGTGAAAAAACCTGAAAAGGGTGGAAAATGAGTATAATCACAATGTAGGACTCAGAATTTCAAAAAAACTTGAAAAACGTGGAAAATGAGAAAATCACACTGCAGGACCCGGAATATGGCAAGAAAATCTGAAAAACGAGGAAAATTAAAAACTCACACTGAAGGACCCAGAATATTGTGAGAAAACCTGTAAAAAGTAGAAAATTACAAACACACAGTGAAGGACCCCAAATATGGCGAGAAAACCTGAAAAAGTTGGAAAATGAGAAAATCACACTGTAGGAAACAGAATATGCCGAGAACCCTGAAAAACGTGGAAAATTAAAAATACACTCTGTAGGACCCAGAATATGGGGAGAAAACCTGAAAAAAAGTAGAAAATTAAAAACTCACACTGAAGGACCCCAAATATGGCGAGAAAACCTAAAAAAGGTGGAAAATGAGAAAATCACACTGTAGGACCCAGAATTACGAAAAAACTTGAAAAACGTGGAAAATGAGAAAATCACAGTGCAGGAACCAGATTATGCCAAGAAACCCTGAAAAACGTTAAAATTAAAAATTCACACTGTTGTACCCAATATATGGCAAGAAACCATGAAAAAAGTGGAAAATGAGAAAATCATACTGTATTACACATAATATGGCAAGAAATACTGAAAACGTGGAAAATTAAAAATTCACACTGAAGGACCTGGAATATGGATAGAAAACCTGAAAATCAAGAAAAATTAAAAATAGACGCTGTAGGAATCAGAATATGGCGAGAAAACCTGAAAAAAGTAGAAAATTAAAATCTCACAATGAAGGGGCCGGAATATGGCGAGAATACCTGAAAAAGGTGGAAAATGAGAAAATCACACTGTAGGACCCAGAATTACAAAAAAACTTGAAAAACGTGGAAAATGAGAAAATCACACTGTAGGACCCAAAATTTCGAAAAAACTTGAAAAAAGTGGAAAATGAGAAAATCACTGTAGGACCCAGAATATGGGGAGAAAACCTGAAAAAAGTAGAAAATTAAAAACTAACACTGAAGGACCCCAAATATGGCGAGAAAACCTGAAAAAGGTGGAAAATGAGAAAATCACACTGTAGGACCCAGAATTGTGAAAAAACTTGAAAAAAGTGGAAAATGAGAAAATCACACTGTAGGACCCAGAATATGTTGAGAAAGCCTGAAAAACGTGGAAAATTAAAAATACACTCTGTAGGACCCAGAATATGGCGAGAAACCCTGAAAAAAGTAGAAAATTAAAAACTCACAATGAAGGACCCGGAATATGAGGAGAAAACCTGAACAAAGTAGAAAATTAAAAATTCACACTGAAGGACCACGAATATGGTGAAAAAACCTGAAAAGGGTGGAAAATGAGTATAATCACAATGTAGGACTCAGAATTTCAAAAAAACTTGAAAAACGTGGAAAATGAGAAAATCACACTGCAGGACCCTGAATATGGCAAGAAAATCTGAAAAACGAGGAAAATTAAAAACTCACACTGAAGGACCCAGAATATTGTGAGAAAACCTGTAAAAAGTAGAAAATTACAAACACACAGTGAAGGACCCCAAATATGGCGAGAAAACCTGAAAAAGGTGGAAAATGAGAAAATCACACTGTAGGAAACAGAATATGCCGAGAACCCTGAAAAACGTGGAAAATTAAAAATACACTCTGTAGGACCCAGAATATGGGGAGAAAACCTGAAAAAAAGTAGAAAATTAAAAACTCACACTGAAGGACCCCAAATATGGCGAGAAAACCTAAAAAAGGTGGAAAATGAGAAAATCACACTGTAGGACCCAGAATTACGAAAAAACTTGAAAAACGTGGAAAATGAGAAAATCACACTGTAGGACCCAGAATTGCGAAAAAACTCGAAAAAAGTGGAAAATGAGAAAATCACACTGTAGGACCCAGAATATGTTGAGAAACCCTGAAAAACGTGAAAATTAAAATTTCACACTATCGGACCCAGAATATGGCGAGAAACCCTGAAAAAAGTAGAAAAGTAAAAACTCAAAATGAAGGACCCGGAATTTGGCCAGAAAACCTGAAAAAGTTGGAAAATGAGAATAATCACACTGTAGGACCCAGAATTTGAAAAAACTTGAAAAACGTGGAAAATGAGAAAATCACACTTTAGGACCCAGAATATGTTGAGAAAGCCTGAAAAAAGTAGAAAATTAAAAACTCACAATAAAGACCAGGAATATGAGGAGAAAACCTGAAAAAAAGTAGAAAATTAAAAATTCACACTGAAGGACCCCGAATATGGCAAAAAAACCTGAAAAAGGTGGAAAATGAGAATAATCACACTGTAGGACCCAGCATTGCGAAAAAGTTGAAAAAAGTGGAAAATGAGAAAATCACCCTGTAGGACCCAGAATATGTTGAGAAAGCCTGAAAAACGTGGAAAATTAAAAATACACTCTGTAGGACCCAGAATATGGCGAGATACCCTGAAAAAAAGTAGAAAATTAAAAACTCACACTGAAGGACCCGGAATATGAGGAGAAAACCTGAAAAACGTAGAAAATTAAAACTTCACACTGAAGGACCCCGAATATGGCGAAAAAATCTGAAAAGGGTGCAAAATGAGTATAATCACAATGTAGGACTCAGAATTGCGAAAAAACTTGAAAAAAGTGGAAAATGAAAAAATCACACTGCAGGACCAAGAATATGCCGAGAAACTCTGAAAAACGTGAAAATTAAAAATTCACACTATCAGACCAAGAATGTGGCAAGAAACCCTGAAAAACGTGGAAAATTAAAAATTCATACTGAAGGACCCGGAATATGGCAAGAAAACCTGAAAAAGGAGGAAAATTAGAAACTCAATCTGAAGGACCCAGAATATTGCGAGAAAACATTAAAAAAGTAGAAAATTACAAACACACAGTGAAGGACCCCAAATATGGCGATAAAACCTGAAAAAGGTGGAAAATGAGAAAATCACACTGTAGGACCCAGAATATGGGGAGAAAACCTGAAAAAAGTAGAAAATTAAAAACTAACACTGAAGGACCCCAAATATGGCGAGAAAACCTGAAAAAGGTGGAAAATGAGAAAATCACACTGTAGGACCCAGAATTGTGAAAAAACTTGAAAAAAGTGGAAAATGAGAAAATCACACTGTAGGACCCAGAATATGTTGAGAAAGACTGAAAAACGTGGAAAATTAAAAATACACTCTGTAGGAACCAGAATATGGCGAGTAACCCTGAAAAAAGGTAGAAAATTAAAAACTCACAATGAAGGACCCGGAATATGAGGAGAAAACCTGAACCAAGTAGAAAATTAAAAATTCACACAGAAGGACCACGAATATGGTGAAAAAACCTGAAAAGGGTGGAAAATGAGTATAATCACAATGTAGGACTCAGAATTTCAAAAAAACTTGAAAAACGTGGAAAATGAGAAAATCACACTGCAGGACCCGGAATATGGCAAGAAAACCTGAAAAACGAGGAAAATTAAAAACTCACACTGAAGGACCCAGAATATTGCGAGAAAACCTGTAAAAAGTAGAAAATTACAAACACACAGTGAAGGACCCCAAATATGGCGAGAAAACCTGAAAAAGGTGGAAAATGAGAAAATCACACTGTAGGAAACAGAATATGCCGAGAACCCTGAAAAACGTGGAAAATTAAAAATACACTCTGTAGGACCCAGAATATGGGGAGAAAACCTGAAAAAAAGTAGAAAATTAAAAACTCACACTGAAGGACCCCAAATATGGCGAGAAAACCTTAAAAAGGTGGAAAATGAGAAAATCACACTGTAGGACCCAGAATTACGAAAAAACTTGAAAAACGTGGAAAATGAGAAAATCACAGTGCAGGAACCAGAATATGCCAAGAAACCCTGAAAAACGTTAAAATTAAACATTCACACTGTTGTACCCAATATATGGCAAGAAACCATGAAAAAAGTGGAAAATGAGAAAATCATACTGTATTACACATTATATGGCAAGAAATACTGAAAACGTGGAAAATTAAAAATTCACACTGAAGGACCTGGAATATGGATAGAAAACCTGAAAATCAAGGAAAATTAAAAATAGACGCTGTAGGAATCAGAATATGGCGAGAAAACCTGAAAAAAGTAGAAAATTAAAATCTCACAATGAAGGGGCCGGAATATGGCGAGACTACCTGAAAAAGGTGGAAAATGAGAAAATCACACTGTAGGTCCCAGAATTATGAAAAAACATGAAAAACGTCGAAAATGAGAAAATCACACTGTAGGACCCAGTATATGGCGAGAAACCCTGAAAAAAGTAGAAAAGTAAAAACTCACACTGAAGCACTCCAAATATGGCAAGAAAACCTGAAAGCGGTGGAAAATGAGAAAATTACACTGTAGGACCCAAAATTACAAAAAAACTTGAAAAACGTGGAAAATGAGAAAATCACACTGTAGGACCCAGAATTTCGAAAAAACTTGAAAAGAGTGGAAAATGAGAAAATCACACTGTAGGACCCAGACTATGTTGAGAAAACCTGAAAAAGTTGGAAAATTAAAAATACACTCTGTAGGACCCAGAATATGGTGAGAAACCCTGAAAAAAGTAGAAAATTAAAAATTCACACTGAAGTACCACGAATATGGCGAAAAAACCTAAAAAGGGTGGAAAATGAGAATAATCACAATGTAGGACTCAGAATTGGGAAAAAACTTGAAAAACGTGGAAAATGAGAAAATCACACTGCAGGACCCAGAATATTCCGAGAAACCCTGATAAACGTGAAAATTAAAAATTCACACTATCGGACCCAGAAGGTGGCAAGAAACCCTGAAAAATTTGGAAAATTAAAAATCACACTGAAGGACCCGGAATATGGCAAGAAAACCTGAAAAAAGAGGAAAATTAAAAACTCACACTGAAGGACCCAGAATATCGAGAAACCCTGAAAAAAGTAGAAAATTAAAAATTCACACTGAAGAACCCCGAATATGGTGAGAAAACATGATAAAGTTGGAAAATGAAAAAAACACACTGTAGGACCCAGAATTGCACAAAACTTGAAAAACCTCTAAAATGTGAAAATCGCACTGCAGTACTTAGAATATGCCGAGAAACCCAGAAAACGTGGAAAATTAAAAATACACGCTGTAGGACCCAGAATATGGGGAGAAACTCTGAAAAAAGTAGAAAATTAAAAACTCACACTGAAGGACTCCAAATATGGCAAAAAAAAAAAAAAAACCTGAAAAAGGTGGAAAATGAGAAAATCACACTGCAGGACCCAGAATATGCTGAGAAACCCTAAAAACCGTGAAAATTAAAAATTCACCTTGTAGGACACAGAATATGGTGAGAAACCATGAAAAAAGTGGAAAATTAAAAATTAAAAATAGACACTGTATTACCCAGAATATGGCAAGAAATACTGAAAATCGTGGAAAATTATAAATTCACACTGAAGGACCTGGAATATGGAAAGAAAACCTGAAAAACGTGGAAATGAGAAAATCACACTTTAGGACCCAGAACATGACGAAAAAACCTGAAAAACATGGAAAATTAAAAATTCACACTGAAGGACCCAGAATATGGCGAGAAAACCTGAAAAACGAGGAAAATTAAAAACTCACACTGAAGGGTCCCGAATATGGCGAGAAAAGCTGAAAAATGTGGAAAATGAGAATAATCACACTGTAGGACCCAGAATTGCGAAAAAAAAACATGAAAAACGTTGAAAATGAGAAAATCACACTGTAGGACCCATAATATGCCAAGAATCTCTGAAAAACGTGGAAAATTAAAAATACACGCTGTAGGACCAGAATATGGCAAGAAACACTGAAAAAAGTAGAAAATTACAAACTTACACTGAAGGACCCCAAAAATGGCAAGAAAACCTGAAAAAGGTGGAAAATGAGAAAATCAAACTGTAGGAACCACAATTTTTTTTTAATTTTTAATATTTTTATTACATATTTTCCTCAATTACATTTCCAATGCTATCCCAAAAGTCCCCCGTAGCGCCCCCCACTTCCCTACCCACCCATTCCCATTCTTTTGGCCCTCGCATTCCCCTATATTGGGGCATATAAAGTTTGCAAGTCCAATGGTCCTCTCTTTTCAGTGATGGCCGACTAGGCCATCTTTCGATACATATGCTGCTAGAGACAAGAGCTCCGGGGTACTGGTTAGTTCATCATGTTGTTCCAACTATAGGGTTGCAGATCCCTTTATCTCCTTGGGTACTTTCTCTAGCTTCTCCATTGGGAGCCCTGTGATACATCCAATAGCTGGCTGTGAGCATCCACTCCTGTGTTTGCTAGGCCCCGGATCGTCTCACAAGAGACAGCTATATTTGGGTCCTTTCAGCAAAATCTTTCTAGTGTATGCAATGGTGTCAGCCTTTAGAAGCTGATTATGGGATGGATCCCTGGATATCGCAGTCTCTAGATCCATCCTTTCATCACAGCTCCAAACTTTGTCTCTGTAACTCCTTCCATGGGTGTTTTGTTCCCAATTCTAAGAAGGGGCACAGTGTCCATACTTTGGTCTTCATTCTTCTTGAGTTTCATGCATTTAGCAAATTGTATCTTATATCTTGGGTATCCTAAGTTTTGGGCTAATATCCACTTATCAGTGAATACATATTGTGTGAGTTCCTTTGTGATTGTGCTACCTCACTCAAGATGCCCTCCAGGTCCATCCATTTGGCTAGGAATTTCATAAATTCGTTCTTTTTAATAGCTGAGTAGTACTCCATTGTGTAAATGTACCATAATTTCTCTATCCATTCCTCTGTTGAGGGACATCTGTGTTCTTTCCAGCTTCTGGCTATTATAAATAGGGCTGCTATGAACATAGTGGAGCATGTGTCCTTCTTACCGGTTGGGACATCTTCTTGATATATGCCCAGGAGAGGTATTGCTGGATCCTCCGGTAGTACTATGTCCAATTTTCTGAGGAACCGCCAGACTGATTTCCAGAGTGGTTGTACAAGCTTGCAATCCCACCAACAATGGAGGAGTGTTCCTCTTTCTCCACATCCTCGCCAGCATCTGCTGTCACCTGAATTTTTGATCTTAGCCATTCTGACTGGTGTGAGGTGGAATCTCAGGGTTGTTTTGAGTTGCATTTCCCTGATGATTAAGGATGTTGAACATTTTTTCAGGTGCTTCTCTGCCATTCGGTATTCTTTTTTTTTTTTTTTTTTTTTTGGTTTTTATTTTTTTTTTATTTTTTTTTTAATATATTTTTATTACATAATTTCCTAAATTACATTTCCAATACTATCCCAAAAGTCCCCCATAGCGCCCCCCACTTCCCTACCCACCCATTCCCATTCTTTTGGCCCTGGCATTCCCCTATATTGGGGCATATAAAGTTTGCAAGTCCAATGGGCCTCTCTTTCCATTGATGGCCGACTAGGCCATCTTTCAATACATATGCAGCTAGAGACAAGAGCTCCAGGGTTCCGGTTAGTACATCATGTTGTTCCAACAATAGGGTTGCAGATCCCTTTAGCTCCTTGGGTACTTTCTCTAGCTTCTCCATTGGGAGCCCTGTGATACATCCAATAGCTGACTGTGAACATCCACTCCTGTGTTTGCTAGGCCCCGGCATCGTCTCACAAGAGACAGCTATATTTGGGTCCTTTCAGCAAGATCTTGCTAGTGTATGCAATGGTGTCAGCGTTTAGAAGCTGATTATGGGACGGATCCCTGGACACAGCAGTCTCTGAATGGTCCATCCTTTCATCACAGCTACGAACTTTGTCTCTGTAGCTCCTTCCCTGGGTGTTTTGTTCCCAATTCTAAGAAGGTGCAGAGTGTCCACACTTTGGTCTTCATTCTTCTTGAGTTTCATGCGTTTAGCAAATTGTATCTTATATCTTGGGTATCCTAAGTTTTGGGCTAATATCCACTTATCAATGAATACATATTGTGTGAGTTCTTTTGTGATTGTGTTACTTCACTCAAGATGATGCCCTCCAGGTCCATCCATTTGGCTAGGAATTTCATAAATTCATTCTTTTTAATAGCTGAGTAGTACTCCATTGTGTAAATGTACCATAATTTCTGTATCCATTCCTCTGTTGAGGGACATCTGGGTTCTTTCCAGCTTCTGGCTATTATAAATAGGGCTGCTATGAACATAGTGGAGCATGTGTCCTTTTTACCGGTTGGGACATCTTCTGGATATATGCCCAGGAGAGGTATTGCTGGATCCTCCGGTAGTACTATGTCCAATTTTCTGAGGAACCGCCAGACTGATTTCCAGAGTGGTTGTACAAGCTTGCAATCCCACCAACAATGGAGGAGTGTTCCTCTTTCTCCACATCCTCGCCAGCACCTCCATCTTGAGAAGGGTGGTCAGTCAGCAGACAAGATGGCTGCCATCCACATGTCGCCTTTCAGCATGGTGAGGTCAATGTTCAACCGAGTGACAGAACAAGGAAGTAGACATGTAGACAACAGACATGCAGGCACACCACCTCCCTTCCCTTCTGTTGTTTGGTAAAAGACACACAATTTTTATCATTTACAGTAAGCCTTAAAAAGCACTGTGACAGCCTCACAGATATCTACCTTCTATGTGATTAGAATTTCCGTTTTTTTTTTTTTCCATTAATTCTCAGGAGTTGCATGGAGACTTGTCCTAGGTTATGGTGCCCTCTTCTGGCATGTAGTCTTATAGGTAGCAGATAGAGCACACACACACACACACACACACACACTTACATTGAAAACTAATAGTAATAATAACAACAAACAAACAAGCAGGCAAGCAAGCAAACAAACAAACAAACAAACAAATATATAAATAAGAGGGAATAAAAGATTCTGGCTTCTGCCAGGCTGTGTGGGTGGCAAAGGCAGGCAGGCAGAGAGGACCTCTGTGAGTTTGAGGCTACCCAAGCCTACACTGATAGTTCCAGAACAGACTGCCTGGGCTACACCAAGAAAACCCTACCTCGAGGCAAAAGAAAACAAAAGCAGAGAAGTTTCTGGCTTTTATTTTACTGATCTGTCTGTCTGCCTTTCTTTCACCAGGCCGGCCTCGAACTCAGAAACTGACTGCCTCTGCCTCCCGAGTGCTCTCATTAAGAGCTTGAGCCACCACTGAATGTCAGGTTTTCTAAATCTTACCTGGCTCTTGGTGTCTGTACTCAGCTGTGAAACCCTAATTAACACATGAAATCAGTCTTGGGTCAGCCAAAGCTACAGACTGAGGCCTTATCTAAAACCAAATAAAACAAAGCAAAACAACAAATAGAAATAATAAAATACATAAATTAAGCAACCACATCATATCTTTTCTCTCTCTAGATGGTACTCAAAAATTGCAGCAGTTTGCCTGTGAGACCTCAGCTCTGGACACTGAGGCTGTTTCCCTACCAAGTAATAGGGCTGAACTTGAGGAGCTCTACAGCTCAGTTGTGTCCCCTGCTTTTTTAAAAAATGAGTTGTTTTCAATGGCTGCAGGTTCTTACCACTGTTGCTTGTTACAGATGAATTATAGCCCTGAACTTTCAATGGTACTTAAAGGCACTTCCTATAGGTGTTTCCTATAGACATAAGAGCCCAAGTCTTGTGGTCATAACCAGTGGTAATAACCTGGGCGGAAGGATACAAGGCTTCTTGTGTTTGTAAGTGGTAACAGAAGGCTTTCTCTTGTTGGTACCCTATCACAAGCTACACTGTCTATTCTTTTTCCTGGTTAGTGTTTCCTTGCTTTGTTTTCACTACATAGCTCCTTTTTCTTCATAGCATTGGCTATCCTGAACCAGTCAGTCCTTGAAATCAGTGATTTGCCTGTCTTGCTGGGATTATACTCTGAGCTACCATCCAGAGGGAAGCAACCTGCTGAAGTTAGACTGCTGTCTCTCCAGGTTTCCCCTATGAACATGCAAATGGCAGTCCTGCCTGGTCTTTCTTTTTTTTTTTAATCCTTTTTAAAAAATGTTTATTTATTTATTTATTTATTTATTTATTTATTTATTTATTACATATAAGTACACTGTAGCTGTCTTCAGACACTCCAGAAGAGGGTGTCAGACTCTGGAGAATCTAAATCTCTCTTATGATCTGCATATGATGTACATGAACACAGCCTTACATATACATCTAAAAATTTAAAGATGGGTGGGGCTACTGAAAGGTCTCAACAATTAACAGCATTGTCTCCTCTTCCAGAGAACCTGGGCTCAGCTACCAGCAACTATATGATTGCCCATCTCCAGTTCAGGGGATCTGATACTCTGTTCTGGCTTCTGTGGGCACAGTATACACATGCAAAACACCCTTACACTAAAAATAAAATACATCATTGAGAGAGAGGAAAGAGGGCTTTTGAGAGAGAGAGAGGGGAGGTCATTGTACTGCTTGACAGGTTTGAAAAATCAGAGCTTCATCACTCACACAAATAAATAACTGCAAAATATTTTTTAAACAAACTCTGCCATTTACCCTTAAAAATATCAAGAAAACAAGTGAGTTCTATGAGCCACAGTTATATTTACTGTATATAAATGATAGTCATGAGCATATTCTCTAAACAGAAAAAGGTCTGGCAATCTTAGAAATGGAAAAGAGAAACCAAGTATTTCTTCATATAAAAGCATACAGTAAGTGAACATTTAAAACTACAAGAGGCTACAGTGTGGCATGGCGGTGGAGATTGGTCTAACCTTGGGAAAGTCACACGTGAACCCCTTTAAGTTGGGGTTGCAGGGAGGTGATGATTGGTTCCTTCCTATGCTGGTTCTTTTGTGCCTCTTCCTTCCACGATTAGGATGGTTTGCAATTACATAATGAGGCAGCTCAGCCAAGCCCTTAATTTGGAAATAGGACTAGAGGATAGGATACACCTGAAGACAGACAGCCATTGCTCTGTGTTCTTGATGCTTCAATGAAAGCATCTGGTATTCTGTGTGCAGTGTGATAGGTCCCCTTCCATAGGAATAGGTAAGAACCAGATTCCTGGCACTCTGACAGAAAAGGACCTAGGAGAAGCCCCAAGGGTGGGTGTGGATAGGACATTGCCTGAGCCTCCTTTGGCTCAGATCCGTACCCCTGGATTGGTTGGACCCGCATTAGGATCCCCAACTTAACCCTACTGACATCTAGGTTAGTCATTTGAGCTCTAGTTGGATTCCCTTGACTGACCTGTTGGCCCCTATGTCCACCCTAAGTCAGCTCCCAGATCCTGTGCCACCTAGGCTCAGACTTGACAGGCTATGTCTGTTAACAACAAAATCAGGCTGCCAGACTCACAGGAGACATTTCTTACATTTAGATTACGTTCAGTTTGGGGGAAACAGAGGACAACACAGACGTCGGGTTGAGGCCAATATACAGTGTAGTAAGCAAATACTGATCAGATGTGCAAAGACCTGCTACAGTGATGGAAACAGGTTTAACCATGCTCCTCCAGTGCCAGCCATGGCTTTGCCTGTCTGCATTGTATTTTTATGATATGCCAATGGAGCAGGTGCTCACCAAGGATTTGCTCTGGGTATGCTTACCCAGTGGTGGTCACAATTAGTAAACTTCTAAGCTCAAGAACAGTTCCCCATCTAGTCGTTAGAGCATGAGATTATTAATCTCAGGGTCGTTGGTTTGAGCAGAAAGTTGGACCAGATGTAATTTTAGTTGGGTCTTGACTGGAGACAATACTGGCACTTCCCAGGAGTGCCCCATGGTTGGGGTTCTGCTTTCTGTATCTCTGACATTAGAACTGGAGGTAGGGAGCATTTGGTGGGTCTTTTGCTCTGCTTGAAGCAGCACTGGGTGTACTAAATTGCAGTGGGTGCAAGTGTTACAGACTCTACACTAGTTTTGACATTCTCGAGCAATTGTGGCCCTGGGTAGTCTTGGATTACCCTTTTCAGGTAGATCTGAAACTCAATTCTTTTGGTGTTTACTGAATTCAACCAGAGGATTCCAAGATATCCCTCTTAGAAAGACTAGCTGGAGCTTCTCTTTAAGGCATGTTGGTCCTACCCCTAGAGGATTCTCGCTTAGGGTCTGAGAGGATCTTCCTAGGTTCAAATCTTGGACCAGTCCTCATCTTTTGCCAATCAAACCATGAGGATTAAAAGTCAATCTTGGCTCCTTAGAAGGTATGACTAAACAAATGAAAATGGAAAATCGTAAGTACCCAAAGTGATATTTTTGGTTGGTTTCTTTGGACCTTGTTTTCTGTTTTAGGCAGAGTCTTGTTCCTTTACCTTAGGCTGCTCCTGACAAAGTCAAGGATAGCTGCATTTCTAATCTTCATGCCTTCACTTCTTGTGTGCTGGAAATATAGGCATGTGTATTAATCTGGTGTTCAGGTTGGAACCCAGGCTTAGGCAAGCAATTAGATGAGCTACAGCATCAGCTCATAACTAAAAATGTCCACCAAGAATTGCTGGCATTATTCTAATTAGCCAGAAGGATACAAATATTGGAAAAATGTTGGAATTAAAAAAAAAATCAATCCAGCTGCTCTGGCAAATCAGGGAGAACTGGAGCAGGCCTCTGAGATGCACCAGCTTCTAGTCAGGCCTTTAGTGTATTTGACATACCCTGAGCTACATGAGAAGAAACACAAATAGCTAAATCAGGATTGTGAGACTAGGTGCAAGACATGTGGCTGGCAAATAAAAACCGCTTTGAAATTTGCCAGTAGCCCTTAAGGGCAAATCTGGTTCCAGATCACTGGCCTTTCATCATCACTAATTTGCTTGGGTTCAACCCACAGGACCCAAAAAGTAGTCAAGAGCCTGTGACCTCTTCAGATTTGCTGGACTAGCATTTTTCTGGTCCCCTGGTGCACAGATATAAGAAAGGAGAGATGCTCCCAAACCTGGCTAGGGTCTCAGCTTTACGAATCTGCCTTGGAACTTCCCTTTTTTTCCATAATCTCCATAAAAAGGCAAAGAATTTTTACATTTAAGAAGTCCTTGCACATCGGATAGGAAACATACTCCAAGAACCACAGTCAGCCTTCTGGCCTCTGTAGAGTCCTGACTGAGCCTGGGTCTCACAGCTCAGTGTTTTGAAATCACAAGGTGGATTCCTGTGCAGAGAATGAATAGATGCGAGTAGGAGGAATGAGTCCTTCTAGGATTCTGTGAGCTGGAAGGCGCAGTGTGGACTTATCCGAACAAGCCTCAGATTCTGCCGAATTTTCACCACTGGGTAAACTGCCAGACACCATGAAAGAAGAGAGGGACTCCTCTACGGAGTCACTTTGGGCATCTCTCCGGGGTGGGAGACTTGATTCAAACCCTGATACCTCTGGTGCTCTGATGTGTACACTTTGAGGCTCCAGGTGAAATCTTCAAGGTCCTGAACAGTGGCCAGGCTTCCAAGGTGGCATTCAGTCCTGCGACTGTACGTGTGGGATGCAGAGAAGGCCCTGATTTCTTATATCCAGCCTTAAAGAATCAGCTGAGCTCTTTGCTTTTTCAGTAGGGGGCTGCCCCAACTTCTCTCTCAGCATCACTTTCATGCACTTAGCTAATAGGCAAAAGTAACTGTTAGCTACTTTTAGAAGAGGCAAAAGTAGGTGTTAGCTGAAAGAAGAGGTCATTAATAAGGGAAGAACTAAATACATTTACCTCTTTTGTCCACTGCCCCCACAACCCCGGCCCCCTGGCTGGTTCCCAGGCTGACTTTGAAATCTCCTTAACCTAGCCTCCGAAGTACTGCCCATACAGGAGTGAGTGATATCCATGTCACTTCATGTTTTTAGTAACAACCTCATAAAGGCAAATTTAGTCTATTCTGGTCTACATGGCTGATAAAACCCGGGAGAGGGTTTATTTTTGTTTTTTAAATAAAACAAGCTCTGATGAATCAGCTCCTATCAGTGCGAAAGTCTTTTACTTCCCTCGACTAGAGAGGGAGGCAGAAAACAGACTAGAACATGAATGAGCAGGAAGGCCAAAAGAAGAGAGGTTGCTTGTCTGACAGTGACTGTGGACTGAAATAATGATTGGGGACCTGGGAGGGTCCAGGGAGAATAATAATTTTAGTGAATTAACCTGGTTAATTAATGGGTGATCTTCGGTTTGAATTTCTATTTAAGAATAAGAGCCAGTTCTGTGACTTCTAACATTCTTTCAAGATGGGAAAAAGACTGCTGTTGGACTATGATTTGGACTCTAGCCAATTGGTCTGTGATTTAGGGAGCACTCTCAAAGAAAAAAAAAAACAGATACTTTGAGTCCAAGAACAGCGATTGTAGGGAGTACCTTCCTGGAATAAGCACACGGAAACAACTGAGAGTGGAAGAGAGATGTCAAAGGCCAAGACAGCTCCTGCAAGCCTTTGTAATTTCATTTTATACTTTAAAACCATAAGGTGGGATGGTCAAGCTAGTGTTTAAGTGCTGGCATCAGTCAGCAGGCTGGGAAGGGCAATGGGCCACTGCCTCACCTGGCTCTTTAGGCCTCTCTGGTTCAGGTAGCAAGTGAAGCTGGGCTCTGCAAACAGAGTGCAAGCAACACTTTAGTAAACAACTAAGGAAATCAATAAATTGACACCAAATAATTGTTTTGGTAAAGCTAGTTTTAGTTCGCTATATTCTGGGAAATGGACTGGTCACTCACTGTGTCTTTGTTAACGTATGTCTAGTTAGTGACTCTCCTTTCTTTCCTTTGTCCTTCCATCTTTTTCTATTTCCTTCCACCGTGTCCTCCTTACTCCCATCCTCCTTCCTTCTGTTGCACTGAAGAGTGCAGAGTGGCTATTGGCATGGTTTGTGAAGAATTACACCTAAGAGTTCTGCTCCAGGTGTTTTTGTTCTGGCTAGACTATCAGCTGGCTTTAAAGCACAGAGTCATCAACCTGGAGGAGGAAGGGAGAGGAGGTCAAAGGCAGCAATAGAGTCTAAGCTGGAGCCAACAGACTCTGTTCTATTTTCTTAATCGATTGTCTTCTAGAGAGCATCTTGGCACACAGCTCAAGATGCACTTGATTTCTCTGCCCCTTGCTCTTTCTTTCCCTCTCCACTTCTCCTCCCATTTTCCCAGGCAGGCTTCACATCCAATACACAACCAAGGATGATCTCAACCCCTCCACCCTTTAAAATGTATTAATCATTTCACTTGTTTATATTTCAAATGTTATCCTTCTCCTGCTCTCCCCTCCCTGAGGCCCAACTTTTCCCCCTCTCCACCCAGCCACTCCCACCTAATCCCTCTAGTATCCCCCTTCTCTGGGGTATCAAGCCTCAATAGGACCAAGTGCCACCCCTCCCACTGACTCCAGACCAGGTAGTTCTCTGCTACATAAGTATTTTTAGTCATGAACCCGCCAATGTATACTCCTTTAGTTGGTAGATTACTCCCTGCGAGCTCTGAGGGGTCTGGTTAATTGATACTGTTGTTCCTCCTGTGGGGTTGCCATCCCCTTCAGCTCCTTCAGCCCTTCCCCTAATTTTTCCATTGGGGTCCCCACACTCAGTCCAATAGTTTCTGTGAGTTTCTCCATCTGTCTTAGTCAGTTGCTGACAGAGGCTCTCAGAGGATACACAGACATACAAGGCTCCTGTCTGTAAGCACATCTTGGCATCAGCAGTAGTGTTGGGGTTTTGTTTCTGTGAGTAGAATACAGTGCTATAGTCTCTGGATGGCCTTTCCTTCAGTCTCTGCTCCATTTTTGTCCCTAAATTTCCCTTAGACAGAGACAATTTTCAGTATTTTTTTTTAAATGGGTGGGTGTCCCCATCGCTCAACTGAGTCCCATGTCCATCTCCTGGATGTAGTCCCTTCAGGCTCCATCTCCCCTGTATTTCAGCTGTTGTTATCCCATTGAGTTCTGGGAAACTCTTGAATTCCTGGATCTGGGAATTTCTAGTGCATCTCCTAGTTCCCCAAACCCCGCTGCTACTTATTCCTATTCATTCTCCTGGCCCTCTAGACGTCTCTTCTGTCTCTTCCCATACCTGACCCTGTCCTTCCTTCTTTCTTCCCCTCCCTTTCCCTCTCCCACCCTGATACCCCCTTCCTCTGCCTGCCATGCCTTTTGTTGCCTCTTCTAAGTAGGTTTGAAGAACCGACACTTTGGTCTCCCTTCATGTAAAACGTCATTTGACTTTTAGTTGTCGCATGGGTATTCTGAGCTTTTGGGCTAAAATCCACTTATCGGTGAGTACATACCATGCAAGGCCTTTTGGATTTGGGTTACCTCACTCAAGAAAATATTTTCTAGTTCCATCCATGTGCCTACAACGTTTATGATGGGATCATTTTTTAATATCTGAGTAGTATTCCATTGTGTAAATGTACCACAGTTTCTGTAACAATTCTTCCATAGAGGGACATCTGGGTTGTTTCCAGCTCATGGTTATTAAAAATTAGGGTTCAGTGAACACATTGGTGCACGTATCTTTGTTCTGTGTTGGAGCACCTTTAGAGTATATGACAACACACTGGAGCATGTGAAACCACAGTTAAGAATGTAACCACACAGTGGAGCATTGTGACACCACAGTGGAGAAATGTGACACCACAGAGGAGTAGGGTGACAGCACCGTGGAGCACTGTGACAAAGAAGAGGAGCACTGTGACACCACAGAGGAGCACAATGACACCACAGTGGAGGAGTGTGACAACAGAGTAGAGCAGTGCAAAATCAGAGTGGAACACTGTGACATCACTGTAAAGCACTGTAAAGCACTGTGACACCACTGTGGAGCACTGTGACAGCAGAGTGGAGAACTGTGACCCGAGAGTGGAGCACTGTGACACTACAGTGCAGCACTGTGACAGCGCAGTGGACCACTGTGGCATCAGAGTGGACCATTGTGACATGACAGTTGAGCACTGTGACACGAGAGTGCAGCAGTGTGACAGTGAGGGGAGCACACTTACATCACTGTGGAGAACTGTGTCAGAAAGGTGGAACACTGGGACACAATAGTGTAACAGTGTGACACCACAGTGGAGCACTGTGACAACACAGAGCAGCACGGTGACAGTAGAGCGGAGCACTGTGACATGACAGTGGAGCACTGTGATACCACAGTAGAGCACTGATAAACCACAGTGAGCACTGTGACACAACAGTGGACCACTGTGATACCAGAGTCTAGCACTGTCTCCCTACAGTGAACCACAATGAAACTACAGTGGAGAACTCTGACAACACAGTGGAGCATTGTGACACCAGAGTGGATAACTGTGATACCACAGTGGCATACTGTGACACCAAAGTGGAGCATTGTGACAACGAAGTGGAGCACTGTGACACCAAAGTGGAGCACTGTGAGATCACATTA
This sequence comes from Mus caroli, assembly GCF_978045245.1. NCBI lineage: Eukaryota > Metazoa > Chordata > Mammalia > Rodentia > Muridae > Mus > Mus caroli. The sequence continues at coordinate 5,432 of NW_028227417.1, read as the reverse complement.
GAGCAGGGTGACAACAGCTTAGAGAAGTGGGACATCACAGTGGAGCATTGTAAAACCACAGTTGAGCACAGTGACAGAGAAACCCTAAAAAACGTGAAACATAAAAAATAACACTGTAGGAACTGAAATATGGAAAGAAAAATTGAAAATCATCAAATATGAGAAAATCACACTGTAGACCTTGAATATGGCGATAAACCCTGAAAAACGTCGAAAATTAAAAATTCACAATGTAGGACCTGGAATATTGTGAGAAACCCTTAAAAACAGTGGAAATTTAAAAACTTACACTCTACGACCAGGTATATGGCGACAAATACTGAAAAATGTGAAAAATGATAAACTCAAACGGTAGGAACAGAAATATGACCAGAAACCCTGAAAAACGTGGAAATTTAAAAACAAACACTGTAGGACCTGGAATATGGCAAGAAACACTGAAAAAAACGTGGAAAATGAGAAACTCACGCTGTAGGACCTGGAATAGGGGAAGAAACCAGGAAAAAGCTGGAAAATGAGAAAACCACACTGGAATGTGTCGAGAAACCCAGAAAGAGGGGAAAAATGAGAAAATCATAATGCAGTACCTGGAATATCACTAGAAACCCTGAAAAACGTGAAAAATTAAAAACTTACCGTGTAGGACCTGGAATATGGCAAGAAAACGGAAATTCATTGAAAATGAGAAAATCACACTGTAGGACCTGGAATATGGAGAGAAAACCTGAAGAACGTGGAAAATGAGAAAATTACACTGTAGGACTTGGAATATAGTAAGAAAACCTTTAAAAAGTGGAAAATAAAAAAACTAACAGTGTAGGACCTAAAATATGACAAGAAAACTTCAAAATCCTGAAAAATGAGAAAAGTAACTGTAGGACATGGAATATGGCAGGAAAACCTGAAAAAATTTGAAAATAAAAAACTCACACCCAATAACCTGCAAATTATGAAAAATGAGAAAATCACACTGTAGGACCTGGAATATGGAGAGAAACACTGAAAGACTTGGAAAATGAGAAACCCAAACTGTAGGACCTGGAATATGCTGAGAAACCCTGAAAAACGTGGAAAATTAAAAACTCACACGGTTGGATCTGGAATATGTTGAGAAAACCTGAAAAAGGTGGAAAATAAGAAACTCACTCTGTAGGACCTGGAATATGGCAAGAAACCCAGAAAAAGGTGGAAAATGAGAAAATAACACTGCAGGACCTGGTATAAGACTAGAAACACCAAAAAATGAGAAACTCAAACTATAGGACTTGGAATATGTGGAGAAAACTTGACAAACATGGGAAATTGAAAACTTATACTATAGGACTGGGGATATGGCAAGAAAACCTGAAAAATCACAGAAAATTAGAAAATCACACTGTAGAATCTAGAATATGGCAAGAAACCCTGAAACACGTGGTAAATTAAAAACTCACACTCTAGGACCTGGAATATGGCAAGATTCCCTATAAAACGTGGAAAAGGAGAAACTCACACTGGAGGACCTGGAATGTGGCAAGAAACCCTGAAGGAGGTGGAAAATGACAAAATCAAACTGCAGGACAGGAAATATGGCGAGAAACCCAGAAAGAGGTGGAAAATGACAAAATCACACTGCAGGACATAGAATATGGGGAGAAAACCTGAAAAAATCGGATAATTAAAAAACCTAAAAATAATGAAAAATGAGAAAATCACACTGCTGTACCTAGAATATGGCAACAACCCCTGAATAATGTGAACAATAAGAAACTCAAATGGTAGGATATGGAATATGGCAAGAAACACAGAAAACCGTGGAAAATTAAAAACTCACACTGAAGGACCTGGGATATGGCGAGAAAACCTGAAAATCATGAAAAATGATAAAATCTCACTGTAGGACCTAGAATATGGCAAGAAACACTGAAAAAACGTGGAAAATAAGAAATTCAAACTACAGGACCTGGAATATGGAGAGAAACCCTGAAAAACGTGGAAAATTAAAAACTAATATTGTAGGAACAGGAATATGGAGAGAAAACCTGAAAAACGTGGAAAATGAGAAAGTCACATTTTAGGACATGGTTTATGGCAAGAAACCCTGAATAAGTTGGTAAATTAAAAACTCACACTCTAGGATCTGGAATATGGCAAGAAAACCTGAAAATCAAGATAAATGAGAAAATCACACTGTAGGATCTGGAATATGGCAAGAAACAATGAAAAACATGGAAAATGAGAAATTCAACCTGCAGAACCTGGAATATGCTGAAAAGACCTGAAAAACGTGGAAAATGAGGAACTCAAACTGCAGGACCTATAATATTGCAAAAAAACTCCGAAAAACGTTGAAAATGAGAAAATCACACTATAGGACCTGGAATATGGAAAGAAACCCTGAAAAACATGGAAAATAAAAAACTTACACTGTCGGATCTGGAATATGGGAAGAAAACTGAAAATCATGAAAAATGAGAAAATCATACTGTAGGATCTGGAATATGAAGAAAACCATGAAAAACGTGGAAAATTAAAAACTTGCACTGTAGGACATGGAATATGGCAAGAAACCCTGAAAAAGTTGGAAATTTAAAAACTCACACTCTAGGACTTGGAATATGTCAAGATACTCTGAAAAATGTGGAAAATTAAAATCAAACAGTGAATGACCTGGAAAATGGCGAGAAACCCTGAAAAACGTGGAAAATGAGAAACTCACACTCTAGGACCTGGAAAATGGAGAGAAACACAGAAAAAGTTGGAAAATGAGAAAATCACACTGATGGACCTGGAATGTGTCTAGAAACCCAGAAAGAGGGGAAAAATGAGAAATCATACTGAAGTACCTAGAATATCGCGAGAAACCCCGAAAAATGTGGAAAATTAAAAACTTACCCTGTAGGACCAGGAATAGGGCAAGAAAACATGAAAATCGTTGAAAAGGAAAAATCACACTGTAGGACCTGGAATATGGCGAGTAACTATAAAAACCTGGATAATTAAAAAATCACACTGAAGGCCTGGAATATGGCAAGAAATCCTGAAAAATGTGGAAAATGAGAAAATCACACTGTAGGACGTGGAATATGGTGAGAAAACTTGAATAAGTCGAAAAATGAGAAAATCACACGGTAGAACCTGGAAAATGTTGAGAAACCCTGAAGAAGTCAAAAAATGAGAAAATCATATCTAGTACCTGGAATATGGTGAGAAACCCTTTATAGTCAAATAATGAGAAAATCACATTGTAGGACCTGGAATATGGTGAGAAACCCTGAAAAAGTCGAAAAATGAGAAAATCATACTGTAGTACCTGGAATATGGTGATAAATTTTGAAAAAGTCGAAAAATGAGAAAATCACAGTATAGGACCTGAAATATGGTGACAAACCATGAAATGATCGAAAAATGAGAAAATCATACTGTAATACCTAGAATATGGCGAGAAAAACACTGAAAAATCTCGAAAATAAAAAACTCACACAGAAAGACCTGAAATATGGCAAGAAACCCTGAAAAACATGGATAATTAAAAAATCACACTGAAGGACCTGGAATATGGCGATAGACCCTGAAAAATGTTGAAAATTAGAAAAAAACACTGTAGGATCTAGAATATGGTGAGAAACTGAAAAAGTCGAAACATGAGAAAGTCAAACTGTAGGTCCCAGAATATGGTGAGAAACCCTGAAAAACGTGGATAATTAATTATTCATAATGAAGGACTTGGAATATGGCGAGAAACCCTGAAAAACGTGGATAATTAAAAAATCACACTGAAGGCCTGGAATATGGCACGAAATCCTGAAAAATGTGGAAAATGAGAAAATCACAGTGTAGGACCTGGAATATGGTGATAAACCCTGAAAAAGTCGAAAAATGGGAAAATCAAACTGTAGAACCTGAAATATGGTGACAAAACTTGAAAGAATCTAAAAATGAGATAATCATACTGTAATACCTAGAATATGGCGATAAAATCACTAAAAAATCTCGAAAATAAAAAACTCACACAGAAGGACATGAAATATGGCGAGAAACCCTGAAAAACGTGGATAATGAAAAAATCACACTGAAGGACCTGGAATATGGCGATAAATCCTGAAAAATGTGGAAAATTAAAAACTCACACTGAAGAACCTGGAAAATGGCGAGATATCCTGAATAATGTGGAAAATGAGGAAATAACACGGTAGGACCTGGAATATGGTGAGAAACTGAAAAACTCGAAACATGAGAAAATCAAACTGTAGGTCCCAGAATATGGTGAGAAACCCTGAAATACGTGGATAATTAATTATTCATAATGAAGGACCTGGAATATGGCAAGAAACCCTGAAAAACGTGGATAATTAAAAAATCATAATAAAGGCCTGGAATATGGCAAGAAATCCTGAAAAATGTGGAAAATGAGAAAATCACACTGTAGGACCAGTAATATGGTGAGAAAACCTGAAAAAGTCGAAAAATGAGTAAATAAAACTGTAGGTCCCAGAATACGGTGAGAAACCATGAAAAACGTGGATAATTAATTATTCATACTGAAGGACCTTGAATATGGTGAGAAATTCTGAAAAACGTGGAAAATGAGAAAATTACACTGTAGGACATGGAATATGGTGAGAAAACCTGAAAAAGTCGAAAAATGAGAAAATCATACTGTAGTACCTGGAATATAGCCAGAAATACTGAAAAACGGGGATAATTAAAAACTCACACTGAAGAACTGGAACATGGCAAGAAATCCTGAAAAATGTGGAAAATGAGAAAATTACACTGTAGGACCTGGAATATGGTGAGAAATCCGGAAAAAGTCGAAAAATGAGAAAATCAAACGGTAGGTCCTGAAATATGGTGAGAAACCATAAAAACATCGAAAAATGAGATAAACATACTGTAATACCTAGAATATGGCGATAAACGCTGAAAAATCTCCAAAACAAAAAGCTCACACAGAAGGAACTGAAACATGGCGAGAAACCCCTGAAAAACGTGGAAAATTAAAAAAATCACAATGAAGGACCTGGAATATGGCGATAAACCCTGAAAAATGTGGAAAATTAAAATCTTATACTGAAGGACCTGGAATATGGGGAGAAACCCTGAAAAAAAGTGGAAAATTAAAAATTCACACTGAAGAACCTGGAAAATGGCGAGATATCCTGAATAATGTGAAAAATGAGAAAATAACACGGTAGGACCTGGAATATGGTGAGAAACCCTGAAAAAGTCGAAAAATGAGAAAATCATACTGTAGTACCTAGAATATGGCGATAAACGCTGATAAATGTCGAAAATTAAAACTCACAATGAAGGACCTGGAATATGGCGAGAATTTTTAAAAATATGGCAAATGAGAAAAGCACACAATAGGACTTGGAATATGGCGAAAAACACTGAAAACGTGGATAATTTAAAAAATCACACTTAAAGCCTGGAATATTGAAGAAATC
>NW_028227416.1:208113-263459 GCF_978045245.1 Mus caroli | reverse complement strand
TTCACACTGTAGGACCCAGAATAGGGTGAGAAACCCTGAAAAGGTAAAAATTAAAATCTCACACTGAAGGACCCCTAATATGGCGAGAAAACCTGAAAAAGGTGGAAAATTAGAAAATCACACTGTAGGACCCAGAATTAGGAAACAACTTGAAAAACGAGGAAAATGAGAAAATCACACTGCAGGACCCATAATATGCCGAGAAACCATGAAGAACGTGAAAATTAAAAATTTACATTCTCGGACCCAGAATATAGCGAGAAACCATGAAAAAAGTGGAAAATTAAAAATTCACACTTAAGGACCCAGAATATGGCGAGAAAACCTGAAAAACATGGGAAATTAAATATTAACACTGTAGTACCCAGGATATGGCGAGAAACACTGAAAAATGTGGAAAATTAAAAATTTACACTATAGGACCAGAATATGGCAAGGCACCTTAAAAAACATGGAAAATTGAAAATTCACACTGTAGGACCCAGAATATGCAGAAAAAACCTGAAAAAGTTGGAAACTGAGAATAATCACACTGTAGGAACCAGAATTGCGAAAAAAAAAAAACCTTGAAAAAACGTCATGAATGAGAAAATCACACTGTAGGACCCAGAATATGACGAAAAAAAAAAACTTAAAAACGTTCAAAATTAAAAGATCACACTATACGACCCAGAATATAGAGAGAAACCCTGAAAAAAGTAGAAATTAAAAAACTCACACAAAAGGACCCCGAATACGGCGCGTAAACCTGAAAATGTTTGAAAATGAGAAAATCACACTGTTGGACCCAGAATTACAAAAAATCTTTAAAAACGTGGAAATGAGAAAATCACACTGTAGGAACCAGAATATGCTGAGACACCCTGAAAAACGTGAAAATTAAAAATTCACACTGTAGGACCCAGAATATGTCGAGAAACCATGAAAAAAGTGGAAAATTAAAAATTCACACTGTATTACCCAGAATATGGCTAGAAATACTGAAAAACGAGGAAAAGTAAAAATTCACACTGAAGGACCTGCAATATGGCAAGAAAACCTGAAAAATGTGGAAATGAGAAAATCACACTGTAGAACCCATATTATGACCAAAAAAACCCTGAAAAACATGGAAAATTAAAATACACGCTGTAGGACCCAGAATATGGCGAGAAACCCTGAAAAAAGTAGAAAATTAAAAACTCACTGAGAGGACCCAGAAAATGGCCAGAAAACCTGAAAAAGTTGGAAAATGAGAAAATCACACTGTAGGACCAGAATATGCAGAGAAACCCTTAAAAACGTGCAAAATTAAACATACACGCTGTAGGACACAGAATATGGCAACAAAACCTGAAAGAGTAGAAAATTAAAAACTCACACTTAAGGACCCCGAATATGGCGAGAAAATATAAAAAGGTGAAAAATGAGAAAATCACATTGTTGGACCCAGAATATGCGGAGAAACCCTGAAAAACGTGAAAATTAAAAATTCATACTGTTGGACCCAGTATATGGCGATAAACCATGAAAAGAGTAGAAAATAAAAATTCACACTGTATTACCCAGAATATGGCGAGAAACACTGAAAATATGGTAAAGTAAAAATTCACACTGAAGGACCTGGAATATGGCAAAAAAAAAAAAAAAAACCCTGAAAAACGTAAAAATGAGAAAATCAAACTCTAGGACTCAGAATGTGACGAAAAAGTCGGAATATGTGGAAAAATAAAAATTCAAACTGAAGGACCCGGAATAACCCGAGAACACCTGAAAAAGGAGGAAAATTAAAAACTCACATTGAAGGACCCAGAATATGGGGAGAAAACCTGAAAAACATGGAAAATTAAATATTCACACTGTAGGACCCAGAATATGGTGAAAACACTGAAAAACGTGTAAAAATTAAAAATTCACAATGTAGAACCAGAATAGGGCAAGAACCTAGAAAATCCTGGAAAATTAAAAATTCATACTGAATATGCGGAGAAAACCTGAAAAAGTTGGAAAATGAAAAAAATCACACTGTAGTACCCAGAATATGACGAAAAAACTTAAAAAGTTTTAAAATTAAAATTCACAGTCTAGGGTCCCAGAATATGGCGAGAAACCCTGAAAAACATGGAAAATTTAAAATTCACACTGTAGGACACAGTATATAGGGAGAAACCCTGAAAATAGTAGAAAATTAAAAACTCAATCTGAAGGACCCCGAATATAGCAAGAAAACCTGAAAAAGGTGGAAAAGGAGAAAATCACACTGTAGGACACAGAATTGTGAAAAATCTTGAAAAAGGTCGAAAATGAGAAATCACACTGAAGGACCCAGAATATGCCGAGTAACTGTAAAAAACCTGGAAAATTAAAAATACACGCTGTAGGACCCAGAATATGGCCAGAAACCCTGAAAAAAGTAGAAAATTAAAAACTCACACTGAAGGACCGGGAATATGGCGAGAAAACCTGAAAAAGGTGGAAAATGAGAAAATCACACCGTAGGACCCAGAATTATGAAAAAACTTGAAAAAATGGAAAATGAGAAAATTACACTGCAGGACCCAGAATATGCCGAAAAACTCTAAAAACGTGAAAATTAAAAATTCACATTGTCGGACCCAGAATATGGTGATAAATCATGAAAAAAGTGGAAAATTAAAAATGCGCACTGTATTACCCAGAATATGGTGAGAAACACTGAAAAACATGGAAAATAGAAAATACACACTGTAGGACCCAGAATATGGCGAGAAACACTGAAAACGTCAAAAATTAAAAATACACGTGATAGGACTCAGAAAATGGCAAGAAACCCTGAAAAACATGGAAAATAAAAATTCACACTGTAGGATCAGAATATGGCAAGAAACCGTGAAAAACATGGAAAATTAAAAATTCACAGGGTAGGACCAGAATATGGCAAGACACCTAGAAAAAGGTAGATAATTAAAAATTCACACAGTAGGACCCAGAATTTGCGGAGCAAACCTGAAAAAGGTGGAATATTGAAAATTCCCACTGTGGGACCCAGAACATGGCGAGAAACACTGAAAAACATGGAAAATTAAAAATTCACACTGTAGGGCCAGAATATGGCAAGAATCCTTGAAAAACGAGGAAAATTAAAAATTCACACTGTAGTACCCAAAATATGCTGAGAAAGTCTGAAAAACGTGGAAAATTAAAAACTCACAATGAATAACCCGGAATATGGAGAGAAAACCTGAAAAACGAGGAAAATAAAAAACTCACACTGAAGGACACAGAATATGACAAAAAAAAACCTTAAAAATATGGAAAAATAAAAATTAACACTGTAGGACAAGGATATTGTGAGAAAACCTGAAAAACGTGGAAAATTTAAAATTCACACTGAAAGACCTGGAATAAGGCAAGAAAACCTGAAAAAAATGGAAAATTAAAAATTCCCACTGAAGGTCCTAGGATATGGCAATAAACCCTGAAAAAGGTGGAAAATGATTAAATCACACTATAGGACCCAGAATATGCCAAGAAACACTGAAACAAGTGGAAAATTAAAAACTCACACTGAAGGACCCAGAATATGCCAAGAAAACGTGAAAAATATGGAAAATGAGAAAATCACACTATAGTAACCAGAATATGGCGAGAAAACCAGAAAAAAGTAGAAAATTAAAAACTAAAACTGAAGGACCCAGAATAGGCGAATAAACCTGAAAAGGTTGGAAAATGGGAATATTACACTGTAGGACACAGAATATGGCGAGAAAATCTGAAAAAAGTAGAAAATTAAAAACTCACACTGAAGGACCCCGGATATGGTGAGAAAACCTGAAAAAGGTGGAAAATGGGAAAATCACACTATAGGACACAGAATTGCGAAAAAACTTGAAAAAGTTCCAAAATGAGAAAATCACACTGTAGGACCCAGAATATGCCGAGAAACCCTGAAAAAAGTTGTAAATTAAAAACTCACACTGAAGGACCCCGAATATGGCGAAAAAATCTGAAAAAGGTGGAAAATGAGAAAATCACACTGTAGGACTCAGAATTACGAATAAACTTGAAAAACGAGGAAAATGAGAAAATCACACTGCAGGACCCAGAATATGCCGAGAAACCCTGAAAAACGTGAAAATTAAAATTCACACTGAAGGACCCGGAATATGGCGAGAAAACCTGAAAAAGGTTGAAAATGAGAATAATCACACTGTAGGACCCAGAATTGAGAAAAAACTTGAAAAACGTCGTAAATGAGAAAATCACACTGTAGGATGCAGAATATGGCGAGAAACCCTGAAAAAGTCGAAAATTAAAAATACACTCTGTAGGACCCAGAATATGGCAAGAACCCTGAAAAAAAGTAGATAATTAAATACTCACACTGAAGGACCCTGAATATGCCAAGAAACCCTGAAAAATGAGGAAAACTAAAAACTCACACTGAAGGACCCAGAATATGGCGAGAAAACCTGAAAAAGGTGAAAACGAGAATAATCACACTGTAGGACCCAGAATTGAGATAAAACTTGAAAAACGTCGTAAATGAGAAAATCACAGTGTAGAAAGCAGGATATGGCGAGAAACCCTGAAAAACGTCGAAAATTAAACATACACGCTATAGGATCCAGAATATGGCAACAAACCCCAAAAAAGTAGAAAATTAAAATCTCACACTGAAGGACCCCCGAATATGGCGAGAAACAATAAAAAAAGTGGAAAATTAAAAATTCACACTGTATTACCCAGAATATGGCGAGAAATACTGAAAAACGTGGAAAATTAAAATTCACACTGAAGGACCTGCAATATGGCAAGAAAACTTGAAAAACGTGGAAATGAGAAAATCACACTGTACGATCCAGAATATGACGAACAAACCTGAAAAACATGAAAAATTAAATATTCAACCTGTAGGACCCAGGGTATGGGGAGAAACAATGAAAAATGTGGAAAATTAAAAATTTACACTATAGGACCACAATATGGCAAAAACCTTAAAAAAGGTGGAAAATTAAAAATTCACACTGTAGGACCCAGAATATGCTGAGAACACCTGAAAAAGTTGGAAAATGAGAAAAATCACACTGTAGGCCCCAGAATATGACGAAAAAAACTTAAAAACGTTTAAAATTAAAAATTCACACTTTATGACCCAGAATATGGCGAGAAACCCTGAAAAAATGTAGAAAATTTTAAATTCACAATGAAGGACCCAGAATATGGCAAGAAACCCTGAAAAAAGAAAAAATTAAAAACTCAAAGTGAAGGACCCCGAATATGGCCTGAAAACTGAAAAATGTGGAAAATGAGAAAATCACACTATAGGACCAGAATATGCAGAGAAACACTTAAAAACGTGCAAAATTAAACATACACGCTGTAGGACACAGAATATGGCAACAAAACCTGAAAGAGAAGAAAATTAAAAACTCACACTTAAGGACCCCGAATATGGCGAGAAAATATAAAAAGGTGAAAAATGAGAAAATCACACTGTTGGACCCAGAATATGCGGAGAAACCCTGAAAAACGTGAAAATTAAAAATTCATACTGTTGGACCCAGAATATGGCGATAAACCATGAAAAGAGTAGAAAATAAAAATTCACACTGTATTACCCAGAATATGGCGAGAAACACTGAAAATATGGTAAAGTAAAAATTCACACTGATGGACCTGGAATATGGCAAAAAAAAAACCCTGAAAAACGTAAAAATGAGAAAATCAAACTCTAGGACTCAGAATGTGACGAAAAAGTCGGAAATATGTGGAAAAATAAAAATTCAAACTGAAGGACCCGGAATAACCCGAGAACACCTGAAAAAGGAGGAAAATTAAAAACTCACATTGAAGGACCCAGAATATGGGGAGAAAATCTGAAAAACATGGAAAATTAAATATTCACACTGTAGGACCCAGAATATGGTGAAAACACTGAAAAACGTGTAAAAATTAAAAATTCACACTATAGAACCAGAATATGGCAAGAAACCTTGAAAAACCTGGAAAATTAAAAATTCACACTGTAGGACCCAGAATATGCGGAGAAAACCTGAAAAAGTTGGAAAATGAAAAAATCACACTGTAGTACCCAGAATATGACGAAAAAACTTAAAAACTTTTAAAATTAAAATTCACACTCTAGGTCCCAGAATATGGCGAGAAACCCTGAAAAACGTGGAAAATTTAAAATTCACACTGTAGGACGCAGTATATAGCGAGAAACCCTGAAAATAGTAGAAAATTAAAAACTCAAACTGAAGGACCCCGAATATGGCAAGAAAACCTGAAAAAGGTGGAAAATGAGAAAATCACACTGTAGGACACAGAATTGTGAAAAAACTTGAAAAAGGTCGAAAATGAGAAAATCACACTGAAGGGACCCATAATATGCCGAGAAACCGTAAAAAATGTGGAAAATTAAAAATACACGCTGTAGGACCCCAGAATATGGCCAGAAACCCTGAAAAAAGTAGAAATTAAAAACTCACACTGAAGGACCGGGAATATGGTGATAAATCATGAAAAAAGTGGAAATTAAAAATTCACACTGTATTACCCAGAATATGGCGAGAAACACTGAAAAACTTGGAAAATTGAAAATTCACAGTGTAGGGCACAGAATATGGTGAGAAACCCGAAAAAGTAGAAAATTACAAAATTCACACTGAAGGACCTCGAATATGGCTAGAAAACCTGAAACTGGTGGAAAATTGAAAATTCACACTGTAGGACCTAGAATATGGCGAGAAACATGGAAAATTAAAATTCACAAGGTAGGGCCAGAATATGGCAAGAAACTTTGAAAAACGTAAAAAATTAAAAATTCACACTTTAGGACCCAGAATATGCCGAGAAAACATGAAAAAAATTGTAAAATGAGAAAATCACACTGTAGGATCCAGAATATGAAGAAAAAAACTAAAACCGTGGAAAATGTAAAATTCACACTGTAGGATGCAGTATATGGCAAGAAACCCTGAAAAAAGTACAAAAATTAAAAATTCACACTGAAAGTCCACGAATATGGCGAGAAAACCTAAAATAGATGGAAAATGAGAAAATCACACTGCAGGACCCAGAATATGGCAAGAAACCTTGAAAAAAAAAAGAAAATTAAAAACTCACACTGAAGGACCTGGGATATGGCGACAAAACCTGAAAAACCTGGAAAATTAAAAAGTCACTCAGAAAGACCTGGAATATGGCCAGAAACACTGAAATACGTGGAAATGAGAAAATCACACTGTAGGACCCAGAATATGACAAAAAAAAAAAAACGGAAAAACGTGCAAAATTAAAAATTCACAGTGAAGGACCTAGAATATGGCGAGAAAACCTGACAAAAGTAGAAAATTACAAACTCACACTGAAGGAACGCAAATATGGAGAGAACTCCTGAAAAAGGTGGAAAATGAGAAAATCACACTGTAGGACCCAGAATTACGAATAAACTTGAAAAACGAGGAAAATGAGAAAATCACACTGCAGGACCCAGAATATGCCGAGAAACCCTGAAAAACTTGAAAATTAAAAATTCACACTGAAGGACTCGGAATATGGCGAGAAAACCTGAAAAAGGTTGAAATTGAGAATAATCACACTGTAGGACCCAGAATTGAGAAAAAACTTGAAAAACGTCGTAAATGAGAAAATCACACTGTAGGACGCAGAATATGGCGAGAAACCCTGAAAAACGTCGAAAATTAAAAATACACTCTGTAGGACCCAGAATATGGCGAGAAACCCTGAAAAAAGTAGATAATTAAATACTCACACTGAAGGACCGGAATATGCCGAGAAACCCTGAAAACGAGGAAAACTAAAAACTCACACTGAAGGACCCAGAATATGCCTAGAAAACCTGAAAAAGGTTGAAAATGAGAATAATCACACTGTAGGACCCAGAATTGAGAAAAAACTTGAAAAACGTCGTAAACGAGAAAATCACACTGTAGAAAGCAGAATATGGCAGGAAACCCTGAAAAACGTCGAAAATTAAAAATACATTCTGTAGGACCCAGAATATGGCAAGAAACCCTGAAAAAAGTAGATAATTAAATACTCACACTGAAGGACCACGAATATGGTGAGAAAACCTGAAAAAGGTGGTAAACTAGAATAATCACACTGTAGGACCCAGAATTGCGAAAAAACATGAAAAACGTGGAAAATGTGAGAATCACACTGCAGGACCCAGAATATTCCGAGAAACCCTGTAAAACGTGAAAATTAAAAATTCGCAATGTTGGACACAGAATATGGCGAGAAAACATGAAAAAAGTGGAAAATTTAAAATTAACACTGTATTACCTACAATATGTCGAGAAATACTGAAAAACGTGGAAATGAGAAAATCACACTGAAGGACCCAGAATATGACGAAAAAAACCTAAAAACGTGGAAAATTAAAAATTAACACTGAAGGACCTAGAATATTGCAAGAAAAACTGAAAAAAGTAGAAAATTACAAACTCACACTGAAGGACCCAGAATATGGCGAGAAAACCTGAAAAAGGTGGAAAATGAGAAAATCACACTGCAGGAACCAGAATATGCCGAGAAACCCTGAAAAAGTGAAAATTAAAAATTCACACTGTCGGTCCCAGAATATGGCAAAAACCATGAAAAAAGTGGAAAATTAAAAATTCACACTGTATTACCCAGAATATGGCGAGAAATACTGAAAAACGAGGAAAATTAAAAATTCACACTGAAGGACCTGGAATACGGCAAAAAAAAAAAAAAAAAAAAACAAACAAAATAAAAAAACCTGAAAAACGTGGAAATGAGGAAATCACAAGGTCGGACCCAGAATATGACCAAAAAACCTGAAAAACGTGGAATATTAAAAATTCACACTGAAGGACTCGGAATATGGAAAGAAAACCTGAAAAATTAGGAAAATTAAAAACTCACACTGAAGGACCCAGAATAGGTGAGAAAAACTGAAAAAAGTAGAAAATTAAAAATCCACACTGAAGGACACCCGAATATGGCAAGAAAAATTGACAAAAGTAGAAAATTAAAATCTCACAAAGAAGGACCCCAAATATGGTGAGAATACCTGAAAAAGGTGGATAATGAGAAAATCACACTGTAAGACCCAGAATTACGAAAAAACTTGAAAAACGTGGAAAATGAGAAAATCACACTGCAGGACCCAGAATATACCAAGAAACCCTAAAAAGGTGAAAATTAAAAAATTCACAATGTAGGAACCAGATTATGGCAAGAAACCCTGAAAAAAGTGGAAAATTAAAAATTCACACTGTATTACCTAGAATATGGCAAGAAATACTGAAAACGTGGAAAATTAAAAATTCACACTGAATGACCTGGAATACGGCAAGAAAATCTGAAAAACGTGGAAATGACAAAATCACACTGTAGACCCAGAATATGACGAAAAAACCTGAAAAACGTAGAAAATTAAAAATTCACACTGAAGGACTGAAAATAAAAAATTCACACTGTATTACGTAGAATATGGCGAGAAATACTGAAAAACGTGGAAAACTAAAAATTCACATTGAAGGACCTGGAATATGGTGAGAAAACCAGAAAATAAAGTGAAATAAAAACTCACACTGAAGGACCCCAAATATAGCGAGAAAACCTGAAAAATGTGGAAAATGAGAAAATCATACTGTAAGACACAGTAATGGGAAAAAATTGAAAAAAGTGGAAAATGAGAAAATCACACTGTAGGACCCAGAATATGCCTAGAAACCCTGAAAAACGTGGAATATTAAAATATACTCTGTAGGACCCAGAATATGGCAAGAAACACTGAAAAAAGTAGAAAATTAAAAACTCACACTGAAGGACCCCGAATATGGCGAGAAAACCTGTAAAAAGTAGAAAATTAAAAAGACACACTGTAGGACCCAGAATATGGCGAGAAACCCTGAAAAAAGTGGAAAAAAAAACTCACACTGAAGGACCCCAAATATGGCGAGAAAACCTGAAAAAGGTGGATAATGAGAAAATCACACTGTAGGACCCAGAATTACGAAAAAATCTTGAAAAACATGGAAAATGAGAAAATCACACTGCAGGACCCAGAATATGCCAAGGAACCTTGAAAAAGGTGAAAATTAAAAATTCACACTGTAGGACCCAGATTATGGTAAGAAACCCTGAAACAGGTGGAAAATTAATAATTCACACTGTATTACCCAGAATATGGCAAGAAATACTGAAAAACGTGGAAAATTAAAATTCACACTGAAGGACCTGGAATATGGCAAGAAAACTTGAAAAACGTGGAAAATGAGAAAATCACACTGCAGGACCCAGAATATGCCAAGAACCCTGAAAAAGGTGAAAATTAAAAATTCACACTGTAGGACCCAGATTATGGCAAGAAACCCTGAAAAAAGTGGAAAATTAAAAATTCACACTGTATTATCCAGAATATGGCAAGAAATACTGAAAAACGTGGAAAATTAAAAATTCATACTGAAGGACCTGGAATACAGCAAGAAAACCTGATAAACGTGGAAATGACAAAATCACACTGTGGACCCAGAATATGACGAAAAAACCTGAAAAAAACGTAGAAAATTAAAAAGTCACACTGAAGGACCCCGAATATGGCGAGAAAAACCTGAAAAAGGTGTATAATGAGAAAATCACACTGTAGGACCCAGAATTACGAAAAAACTTGAAAAATGTGGAAAATGAGAAAATCACACTGCAGTACCCAGAATATGCCGAGAAACCCTGAAAAACGTAAAAATTAAAAATTCACACTTTCGGACACAGAATATGGCGAGAATCCATGAAAAAAGTTGAAAATTAAAAATTCACACTGTATTACGTAGAATATGGCGAGAAATACTGAAAAACGTGGAAAATTAAAAATTCACATTGAAGGACCTGGAATATGGCAAAAAAACCAGAAAAACAAGTAAAATTAAAAACTCACAATGAAGGACCCAGAATATGGCGAGACACCCTGAAAAAAGTAGAAAATTAAAAATACACGCTGTAGGACCCAGAATATGGCGAGAAACCCTGAAAAAAGTAGAAAATTAAGAACTCACACTGAAGGACCCCAAATATGGGGAGAAAACCTGAAAAGTGGAAAATGAGAAAATCATACTGTAGGACCCAGAATTACATAAAAACTTGAAAAACGAGGAAAATGAGAAAATCACACTGCAGGACCCAGAATATGCCTAGAAACCCTAAAAAACGTGAAAATTAAAAATTCACACTGCAACACACCGAATATGGCGAGAAAACTTGAAAAATGAGAAAAATTAAAAACTCACATTGAAGGACCCTGAATAGGTGAGAAAAACTGAAAAAAGTAGAAAATTAAAAATTCACACTGAAGGACCCCCGAATATGGAGAGAAACCTTAAAAAAGTAGAAAATTAAATATTCACACTGAAGGACCCCGAATATGGTGATTAAACCTGAAAAAACAGAAAAAAAAAACTCACACAGAGGGCCCCAAATATGGCGAGAAAACCTGAAAAAGTGGAAAATGAGAAAATCATACTGTAGGACCCAGAATTACATAAAAACTTGAAAAACGAGGAAAATGAGAAAATCACACTGCAGGACCCAGAATATGCAGAGAAACCCTGAATAGGTGAAAATTAAAAATTCACACTGTCGGACCCAGATTATGGAATGAAACCATGAAAAGGGGAAAATTAAAAATTCACACTGTATTCCCCAGAATAGGGCAGGAAATACTGAAAAACGTGGAAAATTAAAAATTCACATTGAAGGACCTGGAATATGGCGAGATAACCAGAAAAAAAAGTTAAATTAAAAACTCACAATGAAGGACCCAGAATATGGCGAGACACCCTGAAAAAAGTAGAAAATTAAAAATACACGCTGTAGGACCCAGAATATGGCGAGAAACCCTGAAAAAAGTAGAAAATTAAAAACTCACACTGAAGGACCCCAAATATGGCAAGAAACCTGAAAAAGGTGGATGAGAAAATCACACTGTAGGACCCAGAATTACGAAAAAACTTGAAAAACTTGGAAAATGAGAAAATCACACTGCAGGACCCAGAATATGCAGAGAAACCCTGAATAGGTGAAAATTAAAAATTCACACTGTCGGACCCAGATTATGGCGAGATACCATGAAAAAATTGGAACATTAAAAATTCACATTGTATTACCCAGAATATGGCCAGAAATACTGAAAAACGTGGAAAATTAAAAATTCACATTGAAGGACCTGGAATATGGCGAGATAACCAGAAAAACAAGTAAAATTAAAAACTCACAATGAAGGACCCAGAATATGGCGAGACACCCTGAAAAAAAAGTAGAAAATTAAAAATACATGCTGTAAGACCCAGAATATGGCGAGAAACCCTGAAAAAAGTAGAAAATTAAAAACTCACACTCAAGGACCCCAAATATGGCGAGAGAACCTGAAAAAGGTGGATGAGAAAATCACACTGTAGGACCCAGAATTACGAAAAAACTTGAAAAACTTGGAAAATGAGAAAATCACACTGCAGGACCCAGAATATGCAGAGAAACCCTGAAAAGGTGAAAATGAAAAATTCACACTGTCTGACCCAGATTATGGCGAGATACCATGAAAAAGTTGGAACATTAAAAATTCACATTGTATTACCCAGAATATGGCGAGAAATACTGAAAAACGTGGAAAATTAAAAATTCACACTGAAGGACCTGGAATATGGCAAGAAAACCTGAAAAAGATGGAAATGAGAAAATCACACTGTAAGACCCAGAATATGACGAAAAAACTTGAAAAAATTGGAAAATTAAAAATTCACACTGAAACACCTCTAATATGGCAAGAAAACTTGAAAAACGAGGGAAATTAAAACCTCACATTGAAGGACCCAGAATAGGTGAGAAAAACTGAAAAAGTAGAAAATTAAAAATTCACACTGGGGGCTGGTGAGATGGCTCAGTGGGTAAGAGCACCCGACTGCTCTTCCGAAGGTCCAGAGTTCAAATCCCAGCAACAACATGGTGGCTCACAACCACCCACAACGAGATCTGGCACACTCTTCTGGAGAGTCTGAAGACAGCTACAGTGTACTTACATATAATAAATAAATAAATCTAAAAAAAAAAAAATTCACACTGAAGGACCCCCGAATATGGAGAGAAACCTTAAAAGGGTAGAAAATTAAATATTCACACTGAAGGACCCCGAATATGGCGATTAAACCTGAAAAAAATAGAAAATTAAAAACACACAGAAGGACCCCAAATATGGTGAGAAAACCTGAAAAAGTGGAAAATGAGAAAATCATACTGTAGGACCCAGAATCACATAAAAACTTGAAAAACGAGGAAAATGAGAAAATCACACTGCAGGACCCAGAATATGCCGAGAAACCTGAAAAGGTGAAAATTAAAAAATTCACACTGTCGGACCGAGATTATGGCAAGAAACCATGAAAAAAGTGGAAAATTAAAAATTCAGACTGTATTACCCAGAATATGGTGAGAAATACTGAAAAACGTGCAAAATTAAAAATTCACACTGAAGGACCTGGAATATGGCAAGAAAACCTGAAAAACGTGAAAATGACAAAATCATTCTGTAAGACCCAGAATATGACCAAAAAACCTGAAAAACGTGGAAAATTAAAAATTCACACTGAAGGACCCCGAATATGGCGAGAAATCTTGAAAAACGAGGAAAATTATAAACTCACACTGAAGTACCCAGAATTACGTAAAAACTTGAAAAATGTGGAAAATGAGAAAATCACACTGCAGGACCCAGAATATGCCTAGAAACCCTGAAAAACGTGAAAATTAAAAATTCACGCTTTAGGACACAGAATATTGTGAGAATCCATGAAAAGTGGAAAATTAAAATTCACACTGTATTACTCAGAATATGGGGAGACATACTGAAAAACGTGGAAAATTAAAAATTCACACTGAAGGACCTGGAATATGGCGAGAAAAACCTGAAAAACAAGTAAAATTAAAAACTCACACTGAAGGACCCAGAATATGGCGAGAAAACCTGAAAAAAGTAGAAAATTAAAAATACAAGCTGGAGGACCCAGAATATGGCGAGAAACCCTGAAAAAAGTAGAAAATAAAAAACTTACACTGAAGGACCCCAAATATATGGAGAAAACCTGAAAAAGGTGGAAAATGAGAAAATTATACTGTAGAACACAGTAATGCGAAAAAAATTGAAAAAAGTGGAAAATGAGAAAATCACACTGTAGGACCCAGAATATGCCGAGAAACCCTGAAAAACTTGGAAAATTAAAAATAGACGCTGTAGGACAAGAATATGTCGAGAAACCCTGAAAAATTAGAAAAGTAAAATCTCACACTGAATGACCCCAAATATGGCGAGAAAAGCTGAAAAAGGTGGAAAATGAGAAAATGACACTGTAGGACCAGGAATTACCAAAAAATTTGAAAAATGTGGAAAATGAGAAAATCACACTGCAGGAACCAGAATATGCCGAGAAACCCTGAAAAAGGTGAAAATTAAAAATTCACACTGTCAGTCCCATAATATGGCAAGAAAACAGGAAAAAAAGTGGAAAATTAAGAATTCAGACTGTAGTACCCAGAATATGTCGAGAAATACTGAAAAACTTGGAAAATTAAAAATTCACACTGAAGGACCTGGAATACGGAAAGAAAACCTGAAAAACCTGGTACTGAGGAAATTACACTGTAGGACCAAGAATATGACCAAAAAACCTGAAAAACGTGGAATATTAAAAATTCACACTGAAGGTCCCGGAATATTGCAAGAAAACCGGAAAAATGAGGAAAATTAAAAACTAACACTGAAGGACACAGAATAGGTGAGAAAAACTGAAAAAAGTAGAAAATTAAAAATTCACACTGAAGGACCTCCGAATATGGTGAGAATACTTGAAAAAAGTAGAAAATTAAAAACTCATACTGAAGGACCCCAAATATGGTGAGAAAACCTGAAAATGGTGGAAAATGAGAAAATCACACTGTAGGACCCAGAATTACGAAAAAACTTGAAAAACCTGGAAAATGAGAAAATCACACTGCAGGACCCAGAATATGCAGAGAAACCCTGAAAAGGTGAAAATTAAAAATTCACACTTTAGGACCCAGATTATGGAGAGAAACCATGAAAAAAGTGGAAAATTAAAAATTCACACTGTATTACCCAATATGGCGAGAAATACTGAAAAATGTGGAAAATTAAAAATTCACACTGAAAGACCCTGAATATGGCGAGAAAACCTGAAAAACGAGGAAAATTAAAAACTCACACTGAAGGACCCAGAATAGGTGAGAAAAACTGAAAAATTAAAAAAGGAGGTGATGATTGGTTCCTTCCTATGATGGTTCTTTTGTGCCTCTTCCTTCCACTATTAGGAAGGTTTGAAATTACATAATGAGGCAGCTCAGCCAAGCACTTAATTTGGAAATAGGACTAGAGGATAGGATACACCTGAAGACAGACAGCCATTGCTCTGTGTTCTTGATGCTTCAATGGAAGCATCTGGTATTCTGTGTGCAGTGTGATAGGTCCCATTCCAGAGGCATAGGTAAGAACCAGATTCCTGGCACTCTGACAGAAAAGGACCTAGGAGAAGCCCCGAGGGTGGGTGTGGATAGGACATTGCCTGAGCCTCCTTTGGCTCAGATCCGTACCCCTGGATTGGTTGGACCCTCACTAGGATCCCCAACTTAACCCTACTGACATCTAGGCTAGTCATTTGAGCTCTAGTTGGATTCCCTTGACTGACCTGTTGGCCCCTATGGCCACCCTAAGTCAGCTCCCAGATCCTGTGCCACCTAGGCTCAGACTTGACAGGCTATGTCTGTTAACAACAAAATCAGGGTGTCAGACACACAGGAGACATTTCTTACATTTAGATTACATTCAGTTTGGGGGAAACAGAGGACAACACAGACGTCGGTTGAGGCCAATATACAGTTTAGTAAGCAAATACTGATCAGATGCGCAAAGACCTGCTACAGCGATGGAAACAGGTTTAACCATGCTCCTCCAGTGCCAGCCATGGCTTTGCCTGTCTGCACTGTATTTCTATGATATGCCAACGGAGCAGGTGCTCACCAAGGATTTGCTCTGGGGATGCTTACCCAGTGCTGGTCACAATGAGTAAACTTCTAAGCTAAAGAACAGTTCCCCATCTAGCACAGTCGTTAGAGCACGAGGTTATTAATCTCAGGGTCGTTGGTTTGAGCCCAAATTGGACGAGATGTTATTTTAGTTGGGCCTCGACTGGAGACAATGCTGGCACTTCCCAGGAGGGCCCCATGATTGGGGTTCTGCTTTCTGTATCTTTGACATTAGAACTGGAAGTGGGGAGAATTTGGTGGGTTTTTTGTTCTGCTTGAAGCAGCACTGGGTGTACTAAATTGCAGTGGGTGCAAGTGTTACAGACTCTACACTAGTTTTGATATTCTCAAGCAATTGGGGCACTGGGTAGTCTTGGATTACCCTTTTCAGGTAGATCTGAAACTCAGTTCTTTTGGTGTTTACTGAATTCAGCCAGAGGATTCCAAGATATCCCTCTTAGAAAGACTAGCTGGAGCTTCTCTTTAAGGCTTGTTGGTCCTACCCCTAGAGGATTTTCGCTTAGGGTCTGAGAGGATTTTCCTAGGTTCAAATCTTGGACCAGTCCTCTTCTTTTGCCAATCAAACCCTGAGGATTAAAAGTCAGCCTTGGCTCTTTAGAAGGTATGACTAAACAAATGAAAATGGAAATTCGTAAGTACCCAAAGTGTTATTTTTGGTTGGTTTCTTTGGACCTTGTTTTCTGTTTTAGGCAGAGTCTTGTTCCTTTACCTTAGGCTGCTCCTGACAAAGTCAAGGATAGCTGCATTTCTAATCTTCATGCCTTCACTTCTTGTGTGCTGGAAAGATAGGCATGTGTATTAATCTGGTGTTCAGGTTGGAACCCAGGCTTAGGCAAGCAATTAGATGAGCTACAGCATCAGCTCATAACTCAAAATGTCCACCAAGAATTGCTGGCATTATTCAAATTAGCCTGAAGGATACAAATATTAGAAAATGTTGGAATTAAAAAAAATCAATCCAGCTGCTCTGGCAAATCAGGGAGAACTGGAGCAGGCCTCTAGATGCACCAGCTTCTAGTCAGGTCTTTAGTGTATTTGACATACCCTGAGCTACATGAGAAGAACACAAATAGCTAAAACAGGATTGTGAGACTAGCTGCAAGACCTGTGGCTGGCAAATAAAAACCGCTTTGAAATTTGCCAGTAGCCCTTAAGTGCAAATCTGGTTCCAGATCACTGGCCTTTAATCATCACTAGTTTGCTTGGGTCCAACCCACAGGACCCAAAAAGTAGTCAAGAGCCTGTGACCTCTTCAGATTTGCTGGACTAGCATTTTCAGGTCCCCTGGTGCGCAGATCTAAGAAAGAGAGGTGCTGCCAAACCTGGCTAGGGTCTCAGCTTTGTGAATCTGCCTTGGAACTTCCCTTTTTTCCATAATCTCCATAAAAAGGCAAAGGATTTTTACATTTAAGAAGTCCTTGCACTTCGGATAGGAAACATACTCCAAGAACCACAGTCAGCACTCTGGCCTCTGTAGAGTCCTAACTGAGTGTGTCTCCCAGCTCAGTGTTTTGAAATCAATGGGTGGATTCCTATGCAGAGAATGAATAGATGCAAGTAGGAGGAATGAGTCCTTCTAGGGTTTTGTGAGCTGGAAGGCGCAGTGTGGACTTAACCTAACAAGCCTCAGATTCTGCCGAATTTTCACCACTGGGTAAACTGCCAGATACCATGAAAGAAGAGAGGGACTCCTCTAAGGAGTCGCTTCGGGCATCTCTCCGGATTGGGAGGCTTGATTCTAACCCTGATACCTCTGGTGCTCTGGTGTCTACACTTTGAGGCTCCCGGCGAAATCTTCAAGGTCCTGAACAGTGGCCAGGCTTCTAAGGTGGCATTCAGTCCTGCGACTGTACATGTGGGATGCAGAGAAGGCCCTGATTTCTTCTATCCAGCCTTACAGAATCAGCTGAGCACTTTCCTTTTTCAGTAGGGGGCTGCCCCAACTTCTCTCTCAGAATCACATTCATGCGCTTAGCTAATAGGCAAAAGTAACTGTTAGCTACTTTTAGATGAGGCAAAAGTAGGTGTTAGCTGACAGAAGAGGTCATTAATAAGGGAAGAACTAAATACATTTAGCTCTTTTGTCCACTGCCCCCACAACCCTGGCCCCCTGGCTGTTTCCCAGCCTGACTTTGAAATCTCCTTAACCTAGCCTCCGAAGTACTGCCCAAACAGGAGTGAGTGATATCCATGTCACTTCATGTTTTTAGTAACAACCTCACAAAGGCAAATTTAGTCTATTCTGGTCTACATGGCTGATAAAACCTGGGAGAGGGTTTATTTTTGTTTTTTAAATAAAACAAGCTGTGATGGATAGTTTTACTTCACTATATTCTGGGAAATGGACTGGTCACTCACTGTGTCTTTGATAACGTATGTCTTGTTAGTGACTCTCCTTTCTTTCCTTTGTCCTTCCATCTTTTTCTATTTCCTTCCATCGTCTCCTCCTTACTCCCATCCTCCTTCCTTCTGTTGCACTGAAGAGTGCAGAGTGGCTATTGGCATGGTTTGTGAAGAATTACCCCTAAGAGTACTGCTCCAGGTGTTTGTGTTCTGGCTAGAGTATCAGCTGGCTTTAAACCACAGAGTCATCAATGTGGAGGAGGAAGGGAGAGGAGGTCAAAGGCAGCAATAGAGTCTAAGAGTCTAAGCTGGAGCCAACAGACTCTGTTCTATTTTCTTAATCGATTGTCTTCTAGACAGCATCTTGGCACACAGCTCAAGATGGACTTGATTTCTCTGCCCCTTGCTCTTTCTTTCCCTCTCCACTTCTCCTCCCATTTTCCCAGGCAGGCTTCACATCCAATACACAACCAAGGATGATCTCAACCCCTCCACCCTTTATAATGTATTAATCATTTCACTTGTTTATATTTCAAGTATTATCCCCCTCCTGCTCTCCCCTCCCTGAGGCCCAACTTTTCCCCCTCCCCACCCAGCCACTCCCACCTAATCCCTCTAGTATCCCCCTTCTCTGGGGTATCAAGCCTCAACAGGACCAAGTGCCACCCCTCCCACTGACGCCAGACAAGGTAGTTCTCTGCTACATAAGTATTTCTAGTCATGAACCCGCCCATGTATACTCCTTTAGTTGGTAGATTACTCCCTGGGAGCTCTGAGGGGTCTGGTTAATTTATACTGTTGTTCGTCCTGTGGGGTTGCCATCCCCTTCAGCTCCTTCAGCCCTTCCCCTAATTTTTCCATTGGGGTCTCCACACTCAGTCCAATAGTTTCTGTGAGTTTCTCCATCTGTCTTAGTCAGTTGCTGACAGAGGCTCTCAGAGGATACAAAGACATAAAAGGCTCCTGTCTGTAAGCACATCTTGGCATCAGCAGTAGTGTTGGGGTTTTGTGTCTGTGGGTATAATACAATGCTATAGTCTCTGGATGGCCTTTCCTTCAGTCTCTGCTCCATTTTGTCCCTATATTTCCTTTAGACAGAATCAATTTTTGGTATTTTTTTTTAATGGGTGGGTGTCCCCATCCCTCAACTGAGTCCCATGTCCATCTCCTGGATATAGTCCCTTCAGGTTCCATCTCCCCTACCGCAGATTCTATGGGTCCCTGTGTCTGCGTTGAACGGGGTCTCTCATCGCAGGTGGGCAAAGCGTGGATGAGCGAGTGACAAACAGACACACACAGGAGAGTTCGTGTGTATAATCTGAATGTAATTTTACAATTCGAGCTTCAGACTTTTTATAAAGAAGACAATAAAGAAGTTGGGTGACATACCCGCAAGGTACAAATGAGGTAACTGGATGCTTACTGATTCTTACACAGAACAGAGGAATGAAAACACAAAGATCAGAAGGAACTGGGCAGTAAAATAATTGAGACAAAGTTAGCCCTATCTAAGGTCAGCTATAGTCTTAGAAGCCTGGTGTGAGAACTTTTCACCTCTAGGGCAAGGGCTTTCACACCCAAGTCATGGTTCTAACTAGGGAGATCCGTTCTAGTTAACTATCTCATGAATAATGCAATACTCTAAAACCACAGCCCGATCTGCTTCCTAAACCATAGTAAATTCCTGTAAATAGGTGTAACTCAGCTATAATACTAAGCATCTATTCTAGTTTCCCCTACGGTCAGAAACTTCTTTCTTCCTAGGTGATGGTAGATTCCTGTGAAGGGCAGTGACCTAACTTTTAGTGTAATACCAGGGGCAGTACTGAAATCCAAGCCCAAGGTCTCGGTAAGGACGAACTAGGACTGTTGGAACATTGTTTTAGCTATGACAGAATTCAATCTTAAAAGGCACTTATGATAGGAAAATATTGAAAGAGAGCACATGGATCCATACACTAGACTAACTTGAGAATGAAACTCGGAAATGAAAAATTACTGTATGGTTAGGGAACAATAGACTCCAGGAGGAGAGCTTCTTTGAAACTCTTTGCCTCATGAGTGACTTTTAAGCCTCTCGGCTTGTCCAGTTGACTCGACCGGGGCGTAGCACTCCCCTGTATTTCAGCTGTTGTTATCCCATTGAGTTCTGGGAACCTCTTGAATTCCTGGCATCTGGGAATTTCTAGTGCATCTCCTAGTTCCCCAAACCCCGCTGCTACTTATTCCTATTCATTCTCCTGGTCCTCTAGACGTCTCTCCTGTCTCTTCCCATACCTGACCCTGTCCTTTCTTCTTTCTTCCCCTCCCTTTCTGTCTCCCACCCTGATACCCCCTTCCTCAGCCTGTCATGATTATTTTGTTACCTCTTCTAAGTAGGTTTGAAGAACCGACACTTTGGTCTCACTTCTTGTAAAACTTCATTTGACTTTTAGTTGTTGCATGGGTATTCTGAGCTTTTGGGCTAAAATCCACTTATCGGTGAGTACATACCATGCAAAGTTTTTTGGATTTGGGTTACCTCACTCAAGAAAATATTTTCTAGTTCCATCCATGTGCCTACAACGATTATGATGCGATCATTTTTTAATATCTGAGTCGTATTCCATTGTGTAAATGTACCACAGTTTCTGTAACAATTCTTCCATAGAGGGACATCTGGGTTGTTTCTAGCTCATGGTTATTAAAAATTAGGGTTCAGTGAACACATTGGTGCACGTATCTTTGTTCTGTGTTGGAGTATCTTTAGAGTATATGACAACACACTGGAGCATGTGAAACCACAGTGGAGAATGTGACACCACAATGAAGTAATGTGACACCACAGAGGAGTAGGGTGACAGCACCATGGAGCACTGTGACAACGAAGAGGAGCACTGTGACACCACAGAGGAGCACAATGACACCACAGTGGAGGAGTGTGACAACAGAGTAGAGCAGTGCAACATCAGAGTGGAACACTCTGACATCACTGTAAAGCACAGTAAAGCACTGTGACACCACTGTGGATCACTGTGACAGCAGAGTGGAGTACTGTGACCCGAGAGTGGAGTACTGTGACACTACAGTGCAGCACTGTGACAGCACAGTGGACCACTGTGGCATCAGAGTGGAGCATTGTGACATGACAGTTGAGCACTGTGACACGACAGTGCAGCAGTGTGACAGTGAGGGGAGCACACTTACATCACTGTGGAGAACTGTGTCAGAAAGTTGGAACACTGTGACAAAATAGTGTAGCAGTGTGACACCACAGTGGAGCACTGTGACAACACAGAGAAGCACGGTGACAGTAGAGTGGAGCACTGTGACATGACAGTGGAGCACTGTGATATGATACCACAGTAGAGCACTGATAAACCACAGTGAGCACTGTGACACAACAGTGGACCACTGTGATACCACAGTGCAGCACTGTGTCCCCACAGTGAACCACAATGAAACTACAGTGGAGAACTCTGACAACACAGTGGAGCATGTGACACCACAGTGGAGCATTGTGACACCAGAGAGGAGAACTCTGATACCACAGTGGCATACTGTGACACCAAAGTGGAGCATTGTGACAAAGAAGTGGAGCACTGTGACACCACAGTGGAGCACTGTGAGATCACATTAGAGCAGGGTGACAACAGCGTAGAGAAGTGGGACATCACAGTGGAGCATTGTAAAACCACAGTTGAGCACAGTGACAGAGAAACCCTAAAAAACGTGAAACATAAAAAATAACACTGTAGGAACTGAAATATGGAAAGAAAAAGTGAAAATCATCAAATATGAGAAAATCACACTGTAGACCTTGAATATGGCGATAAACCCTGAAAAACGTCGAAAATAAAAAACTCACAATGTAGGACCTGGAATATTGTGAGAAACCCTGAAAAACAGTGGAAATTTAAAAACTTACACTCTATGACCAGGTATATGGCGACAAATACTGAAAAATGTGAAAAATGATAAACTCAAACGGTAGGAACAGAAATATGACGAGAAACCCTGAAAAACGTGGAAATTTAAAAACAAACACTGTAGGACCTGGAATATGGCAAGAAACACTGAAAAAAACGTTGAAAATGAGAAACTCACACTGTAGGACCTGGAATATGGGAAGAAACCCAGAAAAAGGTGGAAAATGAGACAACCACACTAGAAACCCAGAAAGAGGGGAAAAATGAGAAAATCATAATGCAGTACCTGGAATATTGCAAGAAACCCTGAAAAACGTGAAAAATTAAAAACTTACCCTGTAGGACCTGGAATATGGCAAGAAAACGGAAATTCATTGAAAATGAGAAAATCACACTGTAGGACCTGGAATATGGAGAGAAACCTTGAAAAACGTAGAAATTAAAAACTCACACTGTAGGACCTGGAATATGGCGAGAAAACCTGAAGAACGTGGAAAATAAAAATATAACAGTGTAGGACCAGGGACATGGCAAGAAATTATGGTGGCTCACAACCATCCCTAACGAGATCTGGCTCCCCCTTCTGGAGTGTCTGAGGACAGCTACATTGTACTTACATATAATAAATAAATAAATCTTAAAAAAAAAAAAGAAAATTAGAAAATAACACTGCAGGACCTGGTAGAAGGCTAGAAACACTGAAAAATGAGAAACTCAAACTATAGGACTTGGAATATGTTGAGAAACCTTGACAAACATGGAAAATTGAAAACTTACACTATAGGACTGGGAATATGGCAAGAAATCCTGAAAATCTTGAACAATGAGAAAATCAAACTGTAGAAACTGGAATATGGCAAGAAACCCTGAAACACGTGGAAAATTAAAAACTCACACTGTAGGTCCTGGAATATGGCGAGAAACTCTAAAAAACATGGAAAATGGAAATTAAAACTGTAGGAAATGGGATATGGTGAAAAACTCTGAAAAATGTGGAAAATTAAATATTAAACCTGTAGGACATGGAATATGGCGAGAAACCCTGAAAAACGTGGAAAATGAGCAAATGACACTGTACGAATTGGAATACAGTAAGAAAACCTTTAAAAAGTGGAAAATAAAAAAAACTAACAGTGTAGGACCTAAAATATGACAAGAAAAATTCAAAATCCTGAAAAATGAGAAAATCAAACTGTAGGACATGGAATATGGCAGGAAAACCTGAAAAAAATTGAAAATAAAAACTCACACCCAATAACCTGCAAATTATGAAAAATGAGAAAATCACACTGTAGGACCTGGAATATGGAGAGAAACACTGAAAGACTTGGAAAATGAGAAACCCAAACTGTAGGACCTGGAATATGCTGAGAAACCCTGAAAAACGTGGAAAATTAAAAACTCACACGATTGGATCTGGAATATGTTGAGAAAACCTGAAAAAGGTGGAAAATAAGAAACTCACTCTGTAGGACCTGGAATATGGCAAGAAACCCAGAAAAAGGTGGAAAATGAGAAAATAACACTGCAGCACCTAGTATATGGCTAGAAACACCGAAAAATGAGAAACTCAAACTATAGGACTTGGAATATGTCAAGAAACCTTGGCAAACATGGGAAATTGAAAACTTATACTATAAGACTGGGAATATGGCAAGAAAACCTGAAAAATCACAGAAAATGAGAAAATCACACTGTAGAATCTGGAATATGGCAAGAAACACTGAAACACGTGGACAATTAAAAACTCACACTCTAGGACCTGGAATATGGCAAGATTCCCTATAAAACGTGGAAAAGGAGAAACTCACACTGGAGGACCTGGAATGTGGCAAGAAACCCTGAAAGAGGTGGAAAATGACAAAATCAAACTGCAGGAATTGGAATATGGCGAGAAACCCAGAAAAGTTTGAAAATGACAAAATCACACAGCAGGACTTAGAATATGGGGAGAAAACCTGAAAGAATCAGATAATGAAAAAACCTAAAAATATTGAAAAATGAGAAAATCACACTGCAGTACCTAGAATATGGCAAGAACCCCTGAATAATGTGAACAATAAGAAACTCCAATGGTAGGATATGGAATATGCCAAGAAACACAGAAAAACGTGGAAAATTAAAAACTCACACTGAAGGACCTGGGATATGGCGAGAAAACCTGAAAATCATGAAAAATGATAAAATCTCACTGTAGGACCTACAATATGGCAAGAAACACTGAAAAAGGTGGAAAATTAAAAATTCAAACTGCAGGACCTGGAATATAGCAAGAAACCCTGAAAAACGTGGAAAATTAAAAACTAACATTGTAGGAACAGAAATATGGAGGAAAAACCTGAAAAACATGGAAAATGAGGAACTCAAACTGCAGGACCTATAATATGGTGAAAATCTCATGAAAAATGAGAAAATCATATCTACTACCTGGAATATGGTGAGAAACCCTGTATAGTCGAATAATGAGAAAATCACATTGTAGGACCTGGAATAGGGTGAGAAACCCTGAAAAAGTCGAAAAATGAGAAAATCATACTGTAGTACCTGGAATATGGCGATAAACCCTGAAAAACATAGAAAATTAAAAACTCACACTGAAGGACCTGGAATATGGCGATAAACCCTGAAAAATGCCGAAAATTAAGGTTTCATACTGAAGGACTAGGAATATGGGGAGAGACCAAAAAAAAAAAAAAAAAAACATGGATAATTAAAAAATCACACTAAACGACTGGAATATGGCAAGAAATCCTGAAAAATGTGGAAAATGAGAAAATCACAGTGTAGGACATGGAATATGGTGAGAAACACTGGAAAAGTCGAAAAATGAGTAAATCAAACTGTAGGTCCCAGAATATGGCGAGAAACCCTGAAAAACGTGGATAATTAA
Source organism: Mus caroli (assembly GCF_978045245.1). Classification (NCBI taxonomy): domain Eukaryota; kingdom Metazoa; phylum Chordata; class Mammalia; order Rodentia; family Muridae; genus Mus; species Mus caroli. Next base: position 238,256 of record NW_028227416.1, on the reverse strand, counting down.
TTATTCAAACAGGGGGCTGGAATATGGCAAGAAATCCTGAAAAATGTGGAAAATGAGAAAATCACACTGAAGGACCTGGAATATGGCAAGAAACCCTGAAAAACGTGGAAAATTAAAAACTAACATTGTAGGAACAGGAATATGGAGAGAAAACCTGAAAAACGTGGAAAATGAGAAACTCACATGGTAGGACATGGTTTATGGCAAGAAACCCTGAAAACGTTGGAAAATTAAAAACTCACACTCTAGGATCTGGTATATGGCAAGAAAACCAGAAAATCATGAAAAATGAGAAAATCACACTGTAGGATATGGAATATGGCAAGAAAAAATGAAAAACATGGAAAATGAGAAATTCAAACTGCAGAACCTGGAATATGCTGAAAAGACCTGAAAAACGTTGAAAATGAGGAACTCAAACTGCAGGACCTATAATATGGCGAAAATCTCATGAAAAATTTTGAAAATGAGAAACTCACACTATAGGACCTGGAATATGGAAAGAAACCCTGAAAAACATGAAAAATAAAAAAACTCACACTGTAGGATCTGGAATATGGGAAGAAAACTGAAAATCATGAAAAATGAGAAAATCATACTGTAGGATCTGGAATAGGAAGAAAACCATGAAAAACGTGGAAAATTAAAAACTCGAACTGTAGGACATGGAATATGGCAAGAAACCCTGAAAAAGTTGAAAATTTTAACACTCACACTCTAGGACTTGAAATATGACAGGAAACTCTGAAAATATGGAAAATTAAAATCAAACAGTGAATGACCTGGAATATGGCAAGAAAACCTGAAAAACGTGGAAATGAGAAAATCACACTGTAGGACCAAGAATATGGTGAGAAATACTGAAATTCGTGGAAAAATTAAAAATTCACACTGAAGGACCTGGAAAATGGCAAGAAAACCTGAAAAACGTGGAAATGAGAAAATCACACTGTAGGACCCTGAATATGACTAAAAAACCTGAAAAAATTGGAAAATTATAAATTCACATTAAAGGACCCAGAATATGGCGAGAAAACCTGAAAAACGAGGAAAATTAAAACTCACACTGAAGTACCCAGAATATGGCGAGAAAACCTGAAAAAGGTGGAAAATGAGAAAATCAAACTGTAGGACCCAGAATTACAAAAAACTTGAAAAAGGTGGAAAATTAGAAAATCACACTGCAGGATCCAGAATATGCTGAGAAACCCTGAAAAACGTGGAAAATTAAAAATTCACATTGAAGGACCTGGAATATGGCAAGAAAACCTGAAAAACTCGGAAATGAGAAAATCACACTCTGGACGCAGAATATGACAGAAAAATCTGAAAAATGTGGAAAATTAAAAATTCACACTGAGCCCGGCGAGGTGGCGCACGCCTTTAATCCCAGCACTAGTGATGCAGAGGCAGGCGGATTTCTGAGTTCGAGGCCAGCCTGGTCTAGGAAGTGAGTGCCAGGACAGCCATGGCTACACAGAAAAACCCTGTCTCAAAAAAACCAAAAAAGTAAAAAAAAAAAAAAAAAAAAAAATTCACACTGTAGGACCCAGAATATGACTAGAAAACCTGAAAAACGAGGAAAATTAAAAACTCACACTGAAGGACCCAGAATATGGCGAGAAAACCTGAAAAACGAGGAAAATTAAAAACTCACACTGAAGGACCCAGAATATGGCGAGAGAACCTGAAAAAAGTAGAAAATTAAAAATTCTCACTGAAGGACCCAGAATATGGCGAGAAAACCTGAAAAAGGTTGAAAATGAGAATAATCACACTGTAGAACCCAGATTACGAAAAAACTTGAAAAACTTCTAAAATGAGAAAATCACACTGTAGGACCCAGAATAGGCCGAGAAACTCTGAAAACGTGGAAAATTAAAAATACACGCTGTGGGACCCAGAATATGGCAAGAAAAGCCGAAAAAAGTAGAAAACTACAAACTCACACCGAAGGACCCCAAATATGGTGAGAAAACTTGAAAAAGGTGGAAAATGAGAAAATTACACTGTAGGACCCAAAATTACGAATAAACTTGAAAAACGTGGAAAATGAGAAAATCACACTGCAGGACCCAGAATATGCCGAGAAACCCTGAAAAACATGAAAATTAAAAATTCACACTGTCAGTCAGAGAATATAGGAGAAAACATGAAAACAAAGGAAAATTAAAAATTCACACTGTATTACCTAGAATATGGCGAAAAATACAGATAAACATGGAAACTTAAAAATTAAAACTGAAGGACCTGGAATATGGCAAGAAAACCTGAAAAACTTGGAAATGAGAAAATCACACTGTAGGACCCAGAATATGACGAAAAAACATGAAAAAAGTGGAAAATTAAAATTTCACATTGAAGGACCCAGAATATGGCGAGAAAACCTGAAAAAAGGGAAAATAAAAACTCACACTTAAGAGTCCAGAATATGGCGAGAAACCCGTATAAAGTAGAACATTAAAAATTCACACTGAAGGATCCCGAATATGGGGAGAAAACCTGAAAAAGTTGGAAAATGAGAAAATCACACTGTAGGAACCAGAGTTATGAAAAAACTTGAAAAACTTGGAAAATGAGATAATCACACTGCAGGACACAGAATATGCAGAGAACCCCTGAAAAACGTGAAAATTAAAATTTCACACTGTCGGACCCAGTATATGGCAAGTAACCTTGAAAAAATGGAAAATTAGAAAATCACACTGTAGGACCCTGAATATGGTGAGAAATACTGAAATTCGTGGAAAAATTAAAATTCACACTGAAGGACCTGGAAAATGGTAAGAACCCTGAAAAACGTGGAAATGAGAAAATCACACTGTAGGACCCTGAATATGATGAAAAAACTTGAAAAACTTGGAAAATTTTAAATTCACAGTGAAGTACCCAGAATATGGCAAGAAATCCTGAAAAACAAGGAAAATTAAAAACACACACTGAAGGACCCAGTATATGGCGAGAAAACCTGAAAAACAAGGAAAATTAAAAACTCACACTGAAGAACCCAGATTATGGCGAGAAAACCTGAAAAAGGTGTAAATTGAGAATAATTCCACTGTAGGACCCAGAATTGCGAAAAACTTGAAAAAGGTTCTAAATGAAAAAAATCACCCTGTAGAACCCAGAATATTGCGAGAAACCCTGAAAAACGTGGAAAATTAAAAATAAACGCTGTAGGACCCAGAATATGGCGAGAAACCCTGAAAAAAGTAGAAAATTAAAAACTCACACTGAAGGACCCAGAATATGGCAAGAAACCCTGAAAAAAGTACAAAATTAAAAACTGACAGTGAAGTATCCCAAATATGGCGAGAAAACCTGAAAAAGGTGGAAAATGAGAAAATCACACCATAGGTCCCAGAATTACGAAAAAACTTGAAAAACGTGGAAAATGAAAAAATCACACTGCAGCACCCAGAATGTGCCAAGAAACCCTGAAAAATGTGAAAATTAAAAATTCACACTGTCGGACCCAATATATGGCAAGAAACCATGAAAAAAGTGGAAAATGAGAAAATCACACTGTATTATCAAGAATATGGTGAGAAATACTGAAATTCGTGGAAAAATTAAAAATTCACAGTGAAGGACCCGGAATATTGCGAGAAAACCTGAAAAACAAGGAAAATTAAAAAGTCACACTGAAGGGCCCAGAATATGGCGAGAAAACCTGAAAAAGATAAAAAATGAGAATAATCATACTATAGGACCCAGAATTGCGAAAAAACTTGAAAAACATCGAAAATTAGAAAATCACACTGTAGGACCCAGAATATGCCGAGAAACCCTGAAAAATTAGAAATGTAAAAACTCATACTGAAGGACCCCAAATATGGCAAGAAAACCTGAAAAAGGTGGAAAATGTGAAAATCACACTGTAGGACCCAGAATATGGTGAGAAATACTGAAATTCGTGGAAAAATTAAAAATTCACACTGAAGGACCTGGAAAATGGCAAGAAAACCTGAAAAACGTGGAAATGAGAAAATCACACTGTAGGATCCTGAATATGACTAAAAAACCTGAAAAAATTGGAAAATTATAAATTCACATTAAAGGACCCAGAATATGGCGAGAAAACCTGAAAAACGAGGAAAATTAAAACTCACACTGAAGTACCCAGAATATGGCGAGAAAACCTGAAAAAGGTGGAAAATGAGAAAATCAAACTGTAGGACCCAGAATTACAAAAAACTTGAAAAAGGTGGAAAATTAGAAAATCACACTGCAGGATCCAGAATATGCTGAGAAACCCTGAAAAACGTGGAAAATTAAAAATTCACATTGAAGGACCTGGAATATGGCAAGAAAACCTGAAAAACTCGGAAATGAGAAAATCACACTCTGGACGCAGAATATGACAGAAAAACCTGAAAAATGTGGAAAATTAAAAATTCACACTGAGCCCGGCGAGGTGGCGCACGCCTTTAATCCCAGCACTAGTGATGCAGAGGCAGGCGGATTTCTGAGTTCGAGGCCAGCCTGGTCTAGGAAGTGAGTGCCAGGACAGCCATGGCTACACAGAAAAACCCTGTCTCAAAAAAACCAAAAAAGTAAAAAAAAAAAAAAAAAATTCACACTGTAGGACCCAGAATATGACTAGAAAACCTGAAAAACGAGGAAAATTAAAAACTCACACTGAAGGACCCAGAATATGGCGAGAAAACCTGAAAAACGAGGAAAATTAAAAACTCACACTGAAGGACCCAGAATATGGCGAGAAAACCTGAAAAAGGTTGAAAATGAGAATAATCACACTGTAGAACCCAGATTACGAAAAAACTTGAAAAACTTCGAAAATGAGAAAATCACACTGTAGGACCCAGAATAGGCCGAGAAACTCTGAAAACGTGGAAAATTAAAAATACACGCTGTGGGACCCAGAATATGGCAAGAAAAGCCGAAAAAAGTAGAAAACTACAAACTCACACCGAAGGACCCCAAATATGGTGAGAAAACTTGAAAAACGTGGAAAATGAGAAAATCACACTGCAGGACCCAGAATATGCCGAGAAACCCTGAAAAACGTGAAAATTAAAAATTCACACTGTCAGTCAGAGAATATAGGAGAAAACATGAAAACAAAGGAAAATTAAAAATTCACACTGTATTACCTAGAATATGGCGAAAAATACAGATAAACATGGAAACTTAAAAATTAAAACTGAAGGACCTGGAATATGGCAAGAAAACCTGAAAAACTTGGAAATGAGAAAATCACACTGTAGGACCCAGAATATGACGAAAAAACATGAAAAAAGTGGAAAATTAAAATTTCACATTGAAGGACCCAGAATATGGCGAGAAAACCTGAAAAAAGGGAAAATAAAAACTCACACTTAAGAGTCCAGAATATGGCGAGAAACCCGTATAAAGTAGAACATTAAAAATTCACACTGAAGGATCCCGAATATGGGGAGAAAACCTGAAAAAGTTGGAAAATGAGAAAATCACACTGTAGGAACCAGAGTTACGAAAAAACTTGAAAAACGTGGAAAATGAGAAAATCACACTGCAGGACACAGAATATGCAGAGAACACCTGAAAAACGTGAAAATTAAAAATTCACACTGTCGGGCCCAGTATATGGCAAGTAACCTTGAAAAAATGGAAAATTAGAAAATCACACTGTAGGACCCTGAATATGGTGAGAAATACTGAAATTCGTGGAAAAATTAAAAATTCACACTGAAGGACCTGGAAAATGGTAAGAAACCTGAAAAACGTGGAAATGAGAAAATCACACTGTAGGACCCTGAATATGACGAAAAAACTTGAAAAACTTGGAAAATTTTAAATTCACAGTGAAGTACCCAGAATATGGCAAGAAATCCTGAAAAACAAGGAAAATTAAAAACACACACTGAAGGACCCAGTATATGGCGAGAAAACCTGAAAAACAAGGAAAATTAAAAACTCACACTGAAGAACCCAGATTATGGCGAGAAAACCTGAAAAAGGTGTAAATTGAGAATAATTCCACTGTAGGACCCAGAATTGCGAAAAACTTGAAAAAGGTTCTAAATGAAAAAAATCACCCTGTAGAACCCAGAATATTGCGAGAAACCCTGAAAAACGTGGAAAATTAAAAATAAACGCTGTAGGACCCAGAATATGGCGAGAAACCCTGAAAAAAGTAGAAAATTAAAAACTCACACTGAAGGACCCAGAATATGGCAAGAAACCCTGAAAAAAGTACAAAATTAAAAACTGACAGTGAAGTATCCCAAATATGGCGAGAAAACCTGAAAAAGGTGGAAAATGAGAAAATCACACCATAGGTCCCAGAATTACGAAAAAACTTGAAAAACGTGGAAAATGAAAAAAATCACACTGCAGCACCCAGAATGTGCCAAGAAACCCTGAAAAATGTGAAAATTAAAAATTCACACTGTCGGACCCAATATATGGCAAGAAACCATGAAAAAAGTGGAAAATGAGAAAATCACACTGTATTATCAAGAATATGGTGAGAAATACTGAAATTCGTGGAAAAATTAAAAATTCACAGTGAAGGACCCGGAATATTGCGAGAAAACCTGAAAAACAAGGAAAATTAAAAAGTCACACTGAAGGGCCCAGAATATGGTGAGAAAACCTGAAAAAGATAAAAAATGAGAATAATCATACTATAGGACCCAGAATTGCGAAAAAACTTGAAAAACATCGAAAATTAGAAAATCACACTGTAGGACCCAGAATATGCCGAGAAACCCTGAAAAATTAGAAATGTAAAAACTCATACTGAAGGACCCCAAATATGGCAAGAAAACCTGAAAAAGGTGGAAAATGTGAAAATCACACTGTAGGACCCAGAATATGACCAAAAAAAAAAAAAAAACAGAAAAACTTGGAAAACAAAATATTCACACTGAAGGACCTGGAATATGGCGAGAAAAACTGAAAATGTGGAATATTAAAAATACACGCTGTAGGACCCAGAACATGGCGAGAAACCCTGAACAAAGGAGAAAATTAAAAACTCACACTGAAGGAACCCAAATATGGCGAGATAACCTGAAAAAGTGGAAAATGAGAAAATCACACTGTAGGACCCAGAATTACGAAAAAACTTGAAAAACGGGAAAAATGAGAAAATCACACTGCAGGACACAGAATATGCCGAGAAACCCTGAAAAACGTGAAAATTAAAAATTCACACTGTCAGACAGAGAATATAGGAGAAAACATGAAAAACATGGAAAATGAGAAAATCACACTGTAGGACCCTTAATATGATGAAAAACCTGAAAAACGCGGAAAATTAAAAATTCACACTGAAGGACCTGGAATATGGCAAGAAACCCAAAAGAAAAATGGAAAATTAAAACCTCACATGGAAGGACCCAGAATAAGGCGAGAAAACCTGAAAAAAGTAGAAAATTAAAAATTCACACTGAAGGACCCCGAATATGGTGAGAAAACCTGAAAAAGGTTGAAAATGAGAATAATCAAACTATAGGACCTAGAAATATGAAAAAACTTGAAAAACGTGGAAAATGAGAAAATCACACTGCAGGACCCAAAATATGCCAAGAAACCCTGAAAAACGTGAAAATTAAAAATTCACACTATGGGACCCAGAATATGGCGAGAAAACCTGAAAAAAGAAGAAAATTAAAAACTCACAATGAAGGACCCCTAATATGGGGAGAAAACCTGATAAAAGTGGAAAATGAGAAAATCACACTGTATTACCCAGAATATGGTGAGAAATACTGAAAAACGTGGAAAATTACAAATTCACACTGAAGGACCCGAATATGGTGAGAAAACCTGAAAAAGTTTGAAAATGAGAAAATCACACTGTAGGACCCAGAAATACGAAAAAAAACTTGAAAAACGTGAAAAATGAGAAAATCACACAGCAGGCAGGACCCAGAATGTGCCGAGAAACCCTGAAAAACGTGAAAATTAAAAATTCACACTGTCGGACCCAATATATGGCAAGAAACCATGAAAAAAGTGGAAAATGAGAAAATCACACTGTAGGACCCTGAATATGGTGAGAAATACTGAAATTTGTGGAAAAATTAAAAATTCACACTGAAGGACCTGGAAAATGGTAAGAAAACCTGAAAAACGTGGAAATGAGAAAATCACACTGTAGGACCCAGAATATGACGAAAAAACTTGAAAAAGGTTCGAAATGAAAAAAATCACCCTGTAGAACCCAGAATATTGCGAGAAACCCTGAAAAACGTGGAAAATTAAAAATAAACGCTGTAGGACCCAGAATATGGCGAGAAACCCTGAAAAAAGTAGAAAATTAAAAACTCACACTGAAGGACCCAGAATATGGCAAGAAACCCTGAAAAAAGTACAATATTAAAAACTGACAGTGAAGTATCCCAAATATGGCTAGAAAACCTGAAAAAGGTGGAAAATGAGAAAATCACACTATAGGTCCCAGAATTACGAAAAAACTTGAAAAACGTGGAAAATGAAAAAAATCACACTGCAGGACCCAGAATGTGCCAAGGAACCCTGAAAAATGTGAAAATTAAAAATTCACACTGTCGGACCCAATATATGGCAAGAAACCATGAAAAAAGTGGAAAATGAGAAAATCACACTGTATTATCAAGAATATGGTGAGAAATACTGAAATTCGTGGAAACATTAAAAATTCACAGTGAAGGACCCGGAATATTGCGAGAAAACCTGAAAAACAAGGAAAATTAAAAAGTCACACTGAAGGGCCCAGAATATGGCCAGAAAACATGAAAAAGGTAAAAAATGAGAATAATCATACTATAGGACCCAGATTTGCAAAAAAACTTGAAAAACATCGAAAATTAGAAAATCACACTGTAGGACCCAGAATATGCCGAGAAAACCTGAAAAATTAGAAATGTAAAAACTCATACTGAAGGACCCCAAATATGGCGAGAAAACCTGAAAAAGGTGGAAAATGAGAAAATCACACTGTAGGACCCAGAATATGACCAAAAAAAACAGAAAAACTTGGAAAACAAAATATTCACACTGAAGGACCTGGAATATGGCGAGAAAAACTGAAAATGTGGAATATTAAAAATACACGCTGTAGGACCCAGAACATGGCGAGAAACCCTGAACAAAGGAGAAAATTAAAAACTCACACTGAAGGAACCCAAATATGGCGAGATAACCTGAAAAAAGTGGAAAATGAGAAAATCACACTATAGGCCCCAGAATTACGAAAAAACTTGAAAAACGGGAAAAATGAGAAAATCACACTGCAGGACACAGAATATGCCGAGAAACCCTGAAAAACGTGAAAATTAAAAATTCACACTGTCAGACAGAGAATATAGGAGAAAACATGAAAAACGTGGAAAATGAGAAAATCACACTGTAGGACCCTTAATATGATGAAAAACCTGAAAAACGCGGAAAATTAAAAATTCACACTGAAGGACCCGGAATATGGCAAGAAACCCCGAAGAAAAATGGAAAATTAAAACCTCACACGGAAGGACCCAGAATAAGGCGAGAAAACCTGAAAAAAGTAGAAAATTAAAAATTCACACTGAAGGACCCCGAATATGGTGAGAAAACCTGAAAAAGGTTGAAAATGAGAATAATCACACTATAGGACCTAGAAATATGAAAATACTTGAAAAACGTGGAAAATGAGAAAATCACACTGCAGGACCCAAAATATGCCGAGAAACCCTGAAAAACGTGAAAATTAAAAATTCACACTATGGGACCCAGAATATGGCGAGAAAACCTGAAAAAAGAAGAAAATTAAAAACTCACAATGAAGGACCCCAAATATGGCGAGAAAACCTGATAAAAGTGGAAAATGAGAAAATCCCACTTTAGGATCCAGAATATGACTAAAAAAACTGAAAAACGTGGAAAATTAAAAATTCACACTGAAGGACCCAGAATATCGCGAGAAAACCTGAAAAAGGTGAAAAAGGAGAATGTCACACTGTCGGACCCAGAATTGTGAAAAAAGTTGAAAAATGTCGAAAATGAGAAAATCACACTGTAGGACCCAGAATATGACGAAAAAACCTGAAAAACGTGGAAAATTAAAAAAAAAACACGATGTAAGACACAGAATATGTCAAGAAACCCTGAAAAATTAGAAAATTATAAACTCACACTGAAGGACCCCAAAATGGTGAGAAAACCTGAAAAAAGTAGCAAATTAAAAATTCATACTGAAGGACCCCTCATATGGCGAGAACACCTGAAAAAGTTGGAAAATGATAATAATCACACTGTAGTACACAGAATTGCGAAAAAAACTTGAAAATCTTCGAAAATTAGAAAATCAAACTGTAGGACCCAGAATATGCCTAGAAACCCGGAAAACTTGGAAAATTAAAAAGACACGCAGAGAGAAAGAGAGAGAAAGAGAGAGAAAGAGAGAGAAAGAGAGAGAAAGAGACCCACGTAGGACCCAGAATATAGCCAGAAACCCTGAAAAAAGTAGAAAATTACAAACTCACACGGAAGGACCCCAAATATGGCGAGAAAACCTGAAAAAGGTGGAAAATGAGAAAATCACACTGTAGTACCCAGAATTACGAAAAAACTTGAAACACGAGGAAAATGAGGAAATCACACTGCAGCACCCAGAATATGCCGAGAAACCCTGAAAAACGTGAAAATTAAAATTCACAATGTCGGACACACAATATGGAGAAAAACCATGAAAAAATTGGAAAATTAAAAATTCACACTGTATTATTACCCAGAATATGGCGAGAAATACTGAAAAACGTGGAAAATAAAATTCACACTGAAGGACGTGGAACATGGCAAGAAAACCTGAAACATGTGGAAATGAGAAAATCACACTGTAGGACCCAGAATATGACGAAAAAACCTGAAAAACGTGGAAAATTACAAACTCACACTGAAGGACTCAGAATATGGAGAGAAAACCCGAAAAGGGGGAAAAATGTGAAAATCACACTGTAAGACCCAGAATTGTAAAAAAACTTGAAAAATGTCGAAAATGAGAAAATCACACTGTAGGACCCAAAATATGAAAAAACCTGAAAAACGTGGAAAATTAAAATTTTGCCTATTAGCTAAGCGCATGAAAGTCATGCTGAGAGAGAAGTTGGGACAGCCCCCTACTGAAAAAGGAAAGAGCTCAGCTGATTCTGTAAGGCTGGATAGAAGAAATCAGGGCCTTCTATGCATCCCACACGTACAGTCGCAGGACTGAATGCCACCTTGGAAGCCTGGCCACTGTTCAGGACCTTGAAGATTTTGCCGGGAGCCTTGAAGTGTAGTCACCAGAGCACCAGAGGTATCAGGGTTCGAATCAAGCCTCCCACCACAGAGAGATGACCGAAGCGACTCCTTAGAGGAGTCCCTCACTTCTTTCATGGTATCTGGCAGTTTACCCAGTGGTGAAAATTCGGCAGAATCTGAGGCTTGTTCGGTTAAGTCCACACTGCGCTTTCCAGCTCACAGAACCCTAGAAGGACTCATTCCTCCTACTCGCATCTATTCATTCTCTGCACAGGAATCCACCTTGTGATTTCAAAACACTGAGCTGGGAGACCCAGGCTCAGTCAGGACTCTACAGAGGCCAGAGTGCTGACTGTGGTTCTCGGAGTATGTTTCCTATCCGAAGTGCAAGGTCTTCTTAAATGTAAAAATCCTTTGCCTTTTTATGGAGATTATGGAAAAAAGGGAAGTTCCAAGGCAGATTCACAAAGCTGAGACCCTTGCCAGGTTTGGCAGCACCTCTCCTTTCTTAGATCTGCGCACCAGGGGACCTGAAAAATGCTAGTCCAGCAAATCTGAAGAGGTCACAGGCTCTTGACTACTTTTTGGGTCCTGTGGGTTGGACCCAAGCAAACTAGTGATGATTAAAGGCCAGCGATCTGGAACCAGATTTGCACTTAAGGGCTACTGGCAAATTTCAAAGCGGTTTTTATTTGCCAGCCACATGTCTTGCAGCTAGTCTCACAATCCTGTTTTAGCTATTTGTGTTTCTTCTCATGTAGCTCAGGGTATGTCAAATACACTAAAGACCTGACTAGAAGCTGGTGCATCTCAGAGGCCTGCTCCAGTTCTCCCTGATTTGCCAGAGCAGCTGGATTGATTTTTTTTTAATTCCAACATTTTCCAATATTTGTATCCTTCAGGCTAATTTGAATAATGCCAGCATTACTTGGTGGACTTTTTGAGTTATGAGCTGATGCTGTAGCTCATCTAATTGCTTGCCTAAGCCTGGGTTCCAACCTGAAAACCAGATTAATACACATGCCTATCTTTCCAACACAAAAGGAGTGAAGGCATGAAGATTAGAAATGCAGCTATCCTTGACTTTTTCAGGAGCAGCCTAAGGTAAAGGAACAAGACTCTGCCTAAAACAGAAAACAAGGTCCAAAAAAACAACCAAAAATACCACTTTGGGTACTTACGAATTTCCATTTTCATTTGTTTAGTCATACCTTCTAAGGAGCCAAGGTTGACTTTAATCCTCAGGGTTTGATTGGCAAAAGAAGAGGACTGGACCAAGTTTTGAACCTAGGAAGATCCTCTCAGTCCCTAAGCAAGAATCCTCTAGGGGTAGGACCAACAAGCCTTAAAGAGAAGCTCCAGCTAGTCTTTCTAAGAGGGATATCTTGGAATCCTCCGGTTGAATTCAGTAAACACCAAAAGAATTAAGTTTCAGATCTACCTGAAAAGGGTAATCCAAGACCCAGTGCCCCAATTGCTCGAGAATGTCAAAACTAGTGTAGAGTCTGTAACACTTGCACCCACTGCAATTTAGTACACCCAGTGCTGCTTCAAGCAGAGCAAAAGACCCACCAAATGCTCCCTACCTCCAGTTCTAATGTCAGAGATACAGAAAGCAGAACCCCAACCATGGGGCACTCCTGGGAAGTGCCAGCATTGTCTCCAGTCGAGACCCAACTAAAATAACATCTCGTCCAACTTTGGGCTCAAACCAACGAACCTGAGATTAATAATCTTGTGCTCTAATGACTGTGCTAGATGGGGAACTGTTCTTTAGCTTAGAAGTTTACTAATTGTGACCACCACTGGGTAAGCATCCCCAGAGCAAATCCTTGGGGAGCACCTGCTCCGTTGGCATATCATAGAAATACAATGCAGACAGGCAAAGCCATGGCTGGCACTGGAGAGCATGGTTAAACCTGTTTCCATCACTGTAGCAGGTCTCAACTGTATTGGCCTCAACCAACGTCTGTGTTGTCCTCTGTTTCTCCCAAACTGAATGTAATCTAAATGTAAGAAATGTCTCCTGTGTGTCTGGCACCCTGATTTTGTTGTTAACAGACATAGCCTGTCAAGTCTGAGCCTAGGTGGCACAGGATCTGGGAGCTGACTTAGGGTGGCCATAGGGGCCAACAGGTCAGTCAAGGGAATCCAACTAGAGCTCAAATGACTAGCCTAGATGTCAGTAGGGTTAAGTTGGGGATCCTAGTGAGGGTCCAACCAATCCAGGGGTACGGATCTGAGCCAAAGGAGGCTCAGGCAATGTCCTATCCACACCCACCCTTGGGGCATCTCCTAGGTCCTTTTATGTCAGAGTGCCAGGAATCTGGTTCTTACCTATGCCTCTGGAAATGGACCTATCACACTGCACACAGAATACCAGATGCTTCCATTGAAGCATCAAGAACACAGAGCAATGGCTGTCTGTCTTCAGGTGTATCCTATCCTCTAGTCCTGTTTCCAAATTAAGGGCTTGGCTGAGCTGCCTCATTATGTAATTGCAAATCTTCCTAATCGTGGAAGGAAGAGGCACAAAAGAACCATCATAGGAAGGAACCAATCATCACCTCCCTGCAACCCCAACTTAAAGGGGTTCACGTGTGACTTTCCCAAGGTTGGAACAATCTCCACCGCCATGCCACACTGTAGCCTCTTGTAGTTTTAAATGTTCTCTTACTGTATGCTTTTATATGAAGAAAGACTTGGTTTCTCTTTTCCATTTCCAAGATTACCAGACCTTTTTCTGTTTAGAGAATATGCTCATGACTATCCTTTATATACAGTCAATATAACTGTTGCTCATAGAACTTACGTGTTTTCTTGATATTTTTAAAGGTAAATGGCAGAGTTTGTTTAAAAAATATTTTGCAGTTATTTATTTGTGTGAGTGATATAGCTCTGATTTTTCAAACCTGTCAAGAGGTAGGATGACCTCCCCTCTCTCTCTCTCAAAAGCCCTCTTTCCTCTCTCTCAATGATGTATTTTATTTTTAGTGTAAGGGTGTTTTACATGTGTATACAGTGCCCACAGAAGCCAGAACAGAGTATCAGATCCCCTGAAACTGGAGATGGGCCACCATATAGTTGCTGGTAGTTGAGCCCAGGTTCTCTGGAAGAGGAGACAATGCTGTTAATTGCTGAGCCCTTTCAGTGGCCCCACCCATCTTTAAATTTTTAGAAGTATATGTGAGGCTGTGTTTATGTACATCATATGCAGACCATAAGAGGGATTTAGATTCTCCAGAATCTGACACCCTCTTCTGGAGTGTCTGAAGACAGCTACAGTGTACTTATATCTAATAAATAAATAAATAAATAAATAAACATTTTTTAAAAAGGATAAAAAAAAAGAAAGACCAGGCAGGACTGCCATTTGCATGTTCATAGGGGAAACCTGGAGAGAGAGCAGTCTAACCTCAGCAGGTTGCTTCCTCTGGATGGTAGCTCAGAGTGTAATCCTGGCAAGACAGGCAAATCACTGATTTCAAGGACTGCCTGGCTCAGGACAGCCAATGCTATGAAGAGAAAGGAGCTATGTAGTGAAAACAAAGCAAGGAAACACTAACCAGGAAAAAGAATAGACAGTGTAGCTTGTGATAGGGTACCAACAAGAGAAAGCCTTCCATTACCACTTACAAACACAAGAAGCCTTGCACCCTTGCGCCCAGGTTATTACCACTTGTTATGACCACAAGACTTGGGCTCTTATGTCTATAGGAAGCACCTGTCTGTGCCTTTAAGTACCATTGAAAGTTCAGGGCTATAATTCATCTGTAACAAGCAACAGTGGTAAGAACCTGCAGCATTTGAAAACAACTCTTTTTTTAAAAAAGCAGGGGACACAACTGAGCTGTAGAGCTCCTCAAGTTCAGCCCTATTACTTGGTAGGGAAACATCCTCAGTGTCCAGAGCTGAGGTCTCACAGGCAAACTGCTGCAATTTTTGAGTACCATCTAGAGAGAGAAAAGATATGATGTGGTTGCTTAATTTATGTATTTTATTATTTCTATTTGTTGTTTTGTTTTGTTTTATTTGGTTTTAGATAAGGCCTCAGTCTGTAGCTCTGGATGACACAGGACTGACTACATGTGTTAATTAGGGTTTCACAGCTGAGAACAGACACCAAGAGCAAGGTAAGACTTAGAGAACCCGACATTCAGGGGTGGCTCAAGCTCTTAATTAGAGCACTCGGGAGGCAGAGGCAGTCAGTTTCTGAGTTCGAGGACAGCCTGGTGAAAGAAAGACAGACAGACAGATCAGTAAAATAAAAGCCAGAACCTTCTCTGCTTTTGTTTTCTTTTGCCTCGAGGTAGGATTTCTCTTGGTTTAGCCCAGGCAGTATGTTCTGGAACTATGAGTGTAGGCTTGGGTAACCTCACACTCACAGAGGTCCTCTCTGCCTGCCTGCCTTTGCCACCCACACAGCCTGGCAGAAGCCAGAATCTCTTTTTCCCTCTTATTTATATATTTGTTTGTTTGTTTGTTTGCTTGCTTGTTTATTTGTTTGTTGTTATTATTACTATTAGATTTCAATGTAAGTGTGTGTGTGTGTGTGTGTGCTCTATCTGCTGCCTATATGACTACATGCCAGAAGAGGGCACCATAACTTAGGACAAGTCACCATGCAACTCCTGAGAATTAATTTAAAAAAAAAGGAAATTCTAATCACATAGAAGGTAGATATCAGCGAGGCTGTCAGAGTGCTTTTCAAGGCTTACTGTAAATAATAAAAATTGAGTGTCTTTTACCAAACAAAAGAAGGGAAGGGAGGTGGTGTGCCTGCATGTCTCTTGTCTGCATGTCTACTTCCTTGTTGTCACTCGGTTGAACATTGGCACATTGACCTCACCATGCTGAAAGGCGAAATGTGGATGGCAGCCATCTTGTCTGCTGACTGACCACCCTTCTCAAGATGGAGGTGGCTGGCCTTCACGAGACCTATTGTTCCAGGTTGCTTCTGTTTCTTCCCCTTCTTTCCCAGCTACTAGTGGAATAGATCTTAACTGAATCTAGTGCAGAAGGGTGAGGAGTCACTGAAAAGCCACCAGCAGCCATGGACACATGTTTTTCTCTTGCTTTTTCTCTATTACTTCTTTATTATTTTTAGGAGGGAGGGGCGTTCAAGACAGTGTTTCTTTGTGTAGCCCTGGGTGTCTTGGAACTCACTCTGTAGACCAGGATGGCCTGGAATGCAGAAATCTGCCGGCCTCTGCCTGCCAAGTGCTGGAATTAAAGGGGAGCTCCACCACACCCGGCTTCCTTTTTTATTTTATGTATCCGTTGGAAATATGATTTCTTTAATCTGTGTACGCTAGACTAACACACACATGCACACACACAGGGAGTGAGAGAGAAAGATAAGGAGGAATGACATGAATTTTAGGAAAAAGAGATATTAATGGATTAATATTACTTCTATTCATACATATATACAAACATACACAGAATTAGAGTAGAGCTGAGGCAATTGTGGAACACACCTTTAGCCTCAGGCAGATTTCTGCATTCAAGGTCACCCTGGCTTACAGAGGGAGTTCCAAGTCAGCCAGGGCTGCAGCGAGAAACACGTTCTGAGAAAAAAATAATAATTGAAAGAAAGAAAGAAAGAAAGAAAGAAAGAAAGAAAGAAAGAAAGAAAGAAAGAAAGAAAGAAAGAGAATAAAAAGTTTTTAAAAATTAAGAAAAAAAAATTACCAGATTAACATCAAGCACACACAGCAATGGCTGTCTTCAGGTGTATCCTATTCTCGAGTCTTATTTCCAACCTAAGAGCTGGGCTGAGCTGCCTCATTATGTAATTGCAAACCTTCCTTGGTTTGTCTTTTCCATTTCTAAGACTAACAGACCTTTTTCTATTTAGAGAATATGCTCATGACTGTCCTTTAGATATAGTAAATATAACTGTTGCTCATAGAACTTGTTTTCTAGGAATTTTTAAAGGTAAATGGCAGAGTTTATTTATAAAAATATTTTGCATTTATTTATTTGTGTAAGTGATGAAGCTCAGGTCTTCAAACTCGTCAGGAGGTATGATTACCTCCCCTCTCTCTCACCCCCTCTCTCTCCTCTCTCTCAATGATCTATTTTATTTTTAGTGTAAGGGTGTTTTGCATGTGTATGCTGTGCCCACAGACTCCAGAACAGAGTATTAGATCCCCTGGAACTGGAGATGGGCCACCATATATATACTGGTAATTGAGCCCAGGTTCTCTGGAAGAGGAGACAATGCTCTTAATTGTTGAGCCCTCTCTGTAGCCCCATCTTTCATTATTTTTTTGAGAATATGTGAGGCTGTTTTTATATACATCATATGCAGACAATAAGAATGATTTAGATTCTTCAGAATCTGACACCCTCTTCTGGAGTGTCTGAAGATAGCTACAGCATACTTAAATATAATAAATAAATAAATCTTTAAAAAGAAAAGGAAAAGAAAAAAAGAAAGACCAGGCATGCCATATGCATGTTCATAGAGGAAACTGGAAGAGACCCCAATCTAACCTCAGCAGGGTGCTACCTTCTGGATGGTAGCTCACAGTTTCATCCCAGCAAGACAGGCAAATCACTGAGTTCAAGGACAGTAAGGTTCAGGGCCACCAAGGTTAGGAAGGGAAAGGGGCTATGTAGAGAATACAAACCGACAAATCAACAACAAGGAAAAAGAAGTGACAGTGTAACTTGGGGTAGGGTACCAACAAGAGAAAGCCTTCTGTTACCACTTACAAACACCAGTAGCCTTGCACCCTTCTGACCAGGTCCCTGTCTACTTTTCTAGGAATTGTTAGGATGCCAGGGGGTGGTTGAATCCAGATTAACTTTTTAATAACAAAGAATTGGCCTTTTATGTCTATAGGAAGCCCATCTCAGTGCCTTTAACTACCACTGAAAGTTCAGTGCTGTGACTCAACTGTAACAAGCAACAGTGCTAAGATTCTGCAGCCTTTGAAAACAACTTTTTTTTAAAGTGGGGGATACAACTCAGCACTAAAACCCCTCAGGTTCAGCCATAATACTTGTTAGGAAAACAGTCTCAATGTCCAGAGCTGAGGTCTCATGGGTGAACTGCTTCAAGCTCTGAGTATCAGCTAAAGAAAGAAAAGATATCATGTGGTTGCTTAATTTATTTATTTTATTATTTCTATTTTTTGTTTTGTTTTGTTTTGTTTTGTTTCAGATAATGCCTCACTCTGTAGCTATGGCTGACCTAGGACTGACTACATGTCTTAATTAGGGTTTCACAGCTGAGAAACAGACACCATACCAATGTAAGACTTAGAAAACCCAACAGTCAGTGGTGGCTTGAGCTCTTAATGAGAGCACTCTGGAGGCAGAGGCAGTCAGTTTCTGAGTTCGACGCCAGCCTGGTTAAAAACAGGGTCAGGAAGGCAGGGGTAGGCTAGGCAGGGAAGGGCTGGGCTAGGCAGGGCTAGGCAGGGAAGGGCTAGGCTAGGTAGGGCTTGGCAAGGCAGGGCTAGGGAGGGCTGGGCTAGGCAGGGCTAGGCTGGGTTAGGCTGGGCTAGGCAGGGCTAGGCTAGGCTAGGCAAGGCAGGGCCATATTCTGGGTCCCATAGTGTGAATTTTTAAATTTCACGATTTTCAGGGTTTCTCGGAATATTCTGGGTCCTGCAGTGTGATTTTCTCATTTTCCAAGTTTTTCAAGTTTTTTCATTATTCTGGGACCTTCAGTGTGATTTTCTCATTTTCCACCTTTTTCAGGTATTCTTGCCATAATCGGGGTCCTTCAGTGTGAGTTTTTAATTTTCTACTTTTTTCATGGTTTCTTGCCATATTCTGCGTCCTACAGAGTGTATTTTTAATTTTCCACGTTTTTTTAGGATTTCTCAGCATATTCTGGGTCCTACAGTGTGATTTTTCTAATTTTCCACTTTTTTCAATTTTTTTCGCATTACTGTGTCCTACAGTATTATTTTCTCATTTTCCACCTTTTTCAGGTTTTCTCGCTATATTTGGGGTCCTTCAGTGTGAGTTTTTAATTTTCTACCTTTTTCAGGGTTTCTAGCCATATTCTGGGTACTAAAGCGTGTATTTTTAATTTTCTACTTTTTTCAGGTTTTCTGGCCATATTCTGGGTCCTTCTGTGTGAATTTTTAATTTTCCACGTTTCCAGGATTTTTAGTCATATTCTGGGTCCTACAGTATGATTTTCTCATTTCCACTGTTTTCAGGTTTTCTTGCCATATTCCAGGTCCTTCAGTGTGAATTTTTAATTTTCCACGTTTTTCAGTATTTCTCGCCATATTCTGTGTAATACAGTGTGAATTTTTAATTTTCCACTTTTTTCATGGATTCTCGCCATATTCTGTGTCCGACAGTGTGAATTTTTAATTTTCACGTTTTTCAGGGTTTCTCGGCATATTCTGAGTCCTGCAGTGTGATTTTCTCATTTTCCACGTTTTTCGAATTTTTACATAATTCTGGGTCCTCCTGTGTGATTTTCTAATTTTCCACCTTTTCAGGTTTATCCCCATATTTGGGATCCTTCAGTGTGAGTTTTTAATTTTCCTCGTTTTCCAGGTTTTCTCGCCATATTCGGGGTCCTTCAGTGTGAATTTTTAATTTTCCATGTTTTTCTGGTTTTTTTTTTTTGTCATATTCTGGGTCTTACAGTGTGATTTTCTCATTTCCACCTTTTTCAGGTTTTCTTGCTGTATTCCAGGTCCTTCATTGTGAATTTTTAAGTTTCCACGATTTGCAGTATTTCTCGCCATATTATGGGTAATATAGTGTGAATTTTTCATTTTCCACTTTTTTCATGTTTTCTTGCCATAATCGAGATTTTTCAGTGTTTTTATTGCCATATTCTAGGTATTAGAGTATGATTTTCTCATTTTTCGTTCCTTTAATATTTTGTCACCATATTTCAGGTCCTACAGTGTGTTTTTCTCATTTTTCCACTTTTTCAAGATTTATCACCATATTCCAGGTCCTATGGTGTGATTTTCTCATTTTCCACCTTTTTCAGGTATTCTCGCCATAACTGGGGTCCTTCAGTGTGAATTTTTAATTTTCTACCTTTTTCATGGTTTCTTGCCATATTCTGTGTCCAACAGAGTGTATTTTTATTTTCCACGTTTTTCAGGGTTTCTCGGCATTTTCTGGGTCCTACAGTGTGATTTTTCTCATTTTCCACTTTTTTCATTTTTTTTCGCATTACTGTGTCCTGCAATATGATTTTCTCATTTTCCACCTTTTCCAGGTTTTCTCGCTATATTTGGGGTCCTTCAGTGTGAGTTTTTAATTTTCTACTTTTTTCAGGGTTTCTCGAACCATATTCTGGGTACTACAGCGTGTATTTTTAATTTTCTACTTTTTTCGAAAAATGAGAAAATCACACTGTAGGACCTGGAATATGGTGAGAAACCCCGAAAAAGTCGAAAAATATGAATATCTTACTGTAGTACCTAGAATATAGCGATAAACGCTGATAAATCTCGAAAATTAAAACGCACAATGAAGGACCTAGAATATGGCGAGAAATTTTAAAAAATATGGAAAATGAGAAAAGCACACAGTAGGACTTGGAATATGGCGAGAAACACTGAAAAACGTGGATAATTAAAAAAAATCACACTTAAAGTCTGGAATATTGCAAGAAATCCTGAAAAATGTGGAAAATTAAAAACTCACACTGAAGAGCCTGGAAAATGGAGAGATATCCTGAATAATGTGGAAAATGAGAAAATAACACATTAGGTCCTGGAATATGGTGAGAAACCCTGAAAAAGTCAAAAAATGAGAAAAATCATACTGTAGTATATGGAATATGGCGAGAAACCCTAAACAACATGGATAATTAAAAACTGACACTGAAGGCCTGGAATATGGCGAGAAATCCTGAATAATGTGGAAAATGAGAAAATAACACTGTAGGAACTGGAATATGGTAATAAACCCTGAAAAAGTCGAAAAATGAGAAAATCACACTGTAGGACCTGGAATATGGTGAGAAAACCTGAAAACATCGAAAAATGTGAAAATCATACTGTAGTACCTAGAATATGGCGATAAATGCTGATAAACGTCGAAAATTAAAACTCACAATGAAGGACCTGGAATATGGCGAGATATTTAAAAAATATGAAAAATGAGAAAAGCACACTGTAGGACTTGGAATATGGCGAGAAACACTGAAAAACGTGGATAATTAAAAAAATCACACTTAAAGCCTGGAATATTGCAAGAAATCCTGAAAATGTGAAAAATGAGAAAATCACACTGTAGGACCTGGAATATGGTGATAAACCCTGAAAAAGTCGAAAAATGAGAAAATCACACTGTAGGACCTGGAATATGTTGAGAAAACCTGAAAAAGTCGAAAAATGAGAAAATCACACTGTAGGACATGAAATATGGTGACAAACCGTGAAAGAACTGAAAAATGAGAAAATCATTTTTCTGAAAATCTGTAATACCTAGAATATGGCGATAAAATCACTGAAAAATCTCGAAAATAAAAAACTCACACAGAAGGACCTGAAATATGGCGAGAAACCCAGAAAAAAGTGGATAATGAAAAAATCACACTGAAGGACCTGGAATATGGCGATAAACCCTGAAAAATGTGGAAAATTAAAAACTCACACTGAAGGACCTGGAAAATGGCGAGATATCCTGAATAATGTGGAAAATGAGGAAATAACACTGTAAGAACTGGAATATGGTGAGAAACTGAAAAAGTCGAAACATGAGAAAATCAAACTGTAGGTCCCAGAATATGGTGAGAAACCCTGAAAAACGTGGATAATTTTTTATTCATAATGAAGGACCTGGAATATGGTGAGAAACCTTGAAAAACGTGGATAATGAAAAAATAACAATGAAGGCCTGGAATATGGCAAGAAATCCTGAAAAATGTGGAAAATGAGAAAATCACACTGTAGGACCAGGAATATGGTGATAAAACCTGAAAAAGACGAAAAATGAGAAAATTACACTGTAGGACCTGAAATATGGTGACAAACCATGAAAGAATCGAAAAATGAGAAAATCATACTGTAATACCTAGAATATGGCGATAAAATCACTGAAAAATTTCGAAAATAAAAAAACACACACAAAATGACCTGAAAAATGGCGAGAAACTCTGAAAAACGGGGATAATGAAAAAAATCACACTGAAGGACCCGTGATATGGCGAGAAAACCTGAAAAAGGTGGAAAATAAGAAAATCATACTGTAGGACCCAGAATATGACGAAAAAAACTTATAAACGTTAAAAATTAAAAATTCACACTGTAGGACCCCCTATATGGGGAGAAAACCTGAAAAAGGTAGAAATAGAGAAAATCACACCATAGGACCCAGAATTGCGAAAAAACATGAAAAACTTCGAAAATGAGAATATCACACTGTAGGACCCAGAATATGAGGAGAAACCCTGAAAAAAGTGGAAAATTAAAAATACACGCTGTAGGAACCAGAATATGGTGAGAAACCCTGAAAAAAAGTAAAAAATTAAAAACTCACACTGAAGGACCTGGAATATGGCAAGAAAACCTGAAAATCGTGGAAATGAGAAAATCACACTGTAGAACACAGGATATGAGGAAAATACCTGAAATACGTGGAAAATTAAAAATTCACACTGAAGGACCCAAATATGGCGAGAAAACCTGAAAAACGAGGAAAATTAAAAACTCACACTGAAGGACCCAGAATATGGCTAGAAAAACTGAAAAAGGTGGAAAATGAGAAAATCACACTGTAGGACCCAGAATATGACGAAAAAACGTTTAAAATTAAAAATTCACACTGTAGGTCCCCGTATATGGCGAGAAAACCTGAAAAAGGTGGAAAATGAGAAACTCACACTGTAGGACCCAGAATTACTAAAAAACTTGAAAAGGGTCGAAAATGAGAAAGTCACTCTGTAGGACTCAGAATATGGAGAGAAACCATGAAAAACGTCAAAAATTAAAAATGCACTCTGTAGGACCCAAAATATGGCGAGAAACCCTGAAAAAAGTAGAAATTAAAAAACTCAAACAAAAGGACCCTGGATACTGCGCGAAAACCTGAAAAATGTGGAAAATGAGAAAATCACACTGTAGGACCCAGAATTAGGAAAAAACTTCAAAAACCTGGAAATGAGAAAATCACACTGCAGGACCCAGAATATACCGAGAAACCCTGAAAAAAGTAGAAATTAAAAAACTCACA
Organism: Mus caroli; assembly: GCF_978045245.1. Lineage (NCBI taxonomy): Eukaryota > Metazoa > Chordata > Mammalia > Rodentia > Muridae > Mus > Mus caroli. Next base: position 214,865 of record NW_028227416.1, on the reverse strand, counting down.
CAAAAGGAACCCTAATACAGTGCGAAAACCTAAAAAGGTGGAAAATGAGAAAATTACACTGTAGGACACAGAATTGCGAAAAAACTTGAAAAACGTGGAAAATGAGAAAATGACAGTACAGGACCCAGTTATGCCAAGAAACCCTGAAAAGCATGAAAATTAAAAATTCACACTGTCGGACCCAGAATATGGCAAGAAACCATGAAAAATGTGCAAAATTAAAAATTCACACTGTATTACCCACAATATGGTGAGAAACACTGAAAAACGTTGAAAATTAAAAAGTCACACTGAAGGACCTGGAATATGGCAAGAAAACCTGAAAATCGTGGAAATGAGAAAATCACACTGTAGAACCCAGAATATGATGAAAAAACCTGAAAAACGTGGAAAAATAAAAATTCACACTGAAGACCCTTGAATATGGCTAGAGAACCTGAAAAAACCAGGAAAATTAAAAACTCACACTGAAATAACCAGACTATGGCGAGAAAACCTGAAAAACATGGAAAATTAAATATTAACACTGTAGGACCCAGGATATGGTGAGAAACACTAAAAAATGGGGAAATTCAAAATTCATACTTTAGGACCAGAATATGGCAAGAAACCTTGAAAAAAGTGGAAAATTAAAAATTCACACTGAAGGACCTGGAATATGGCAAGAAAACCTGAAAAAGGTGAAAATGAGATAATCACACTGTAGAACACAGAATATGGCGAGAAAACCTGAAACAGGTGGAAAATGAGAAAAATCACACTGTAGTAGGACCCAGAATTACGAAAAAACTTGAAAACCGTGGAAAATGAGAAAATCACACTACCGGACCCAGAATATGCCGAGAACCCTGAAAAATGTGAAAATTAATAATTCATACTATCGGACCCAGAATATAGCGAGAAAACCTGAAAAACGTGAAAATTAAAAATTCACACTGTCGGACCCAGAATATGGCAAGAAACCATGAAAAAAAAGTAGAAAATTAAAAACTCACAGTGAAGGACCCCAAATATGGCGAAAAAAAAACTGAAAAAGGTGGAAAATTAAAAATTCACAGTGTAGGACCTGAATATAGCAAGAAACCTTGAAAAAGGTGGAAAATTAAAAATTCACACTGTAGGAGTCAGAATATGCCGAGAAAATCTGAAAGGTTGGAAAATGAGAAAATCACACTGTAGGACCCAGAATATGACGAAAAAAACTTAAAATTTTTTAAAATTAAAAATTCACACTGTAGGACCCAGAATATGGCGAGAAACACTGAAAAACGTGGAAAATTTAAAATTCACACTGTAGGACACAGAATATGGCAAGAAACCCTGAAAAACTTGGAAGATTTAAAATTCAAACTGTATGACCCAGAATATGTCGAGAAACCCTGAAAAAAGTAGAAATTAAAAAACTCACACGAAAGGACGCCGGATACAGCGAGAAAATCTGAAAAAGGTGGAAAATGAGAAAGTCACACTGTAGGACCCAGAATTAGGAAAAAACTTCAAAAACATGGAAATGAGAAAATCACTCTGCAGGACCCAGAATATGCCGAGAAACCCTGAAAAACATTAAAATTAAAAATTTACACTGTCGGTCCCAGAATATGGCGAGAAACCATGAAAAAAGTGGAAAATTAAAAATTCACACTCTATTACCCACATTATGGCGAGAAACACTGAAAACTTGGAAAATTAAAATTTCACACTGAAGGACCTGGAATATGGCAAGAAAACCTGAAAAACGTGGACATAAGAAAATCACACTGTAGAACCCAGAATATGACTAAAAAACCTGAAAAACGTCGAAAATTAAAAATTCACACTGAAGGACCTTGAATATGGCGAGAAAACCTGAAAAACGAGGAAAATTAAAAATGCACAGTGAAGGATCCAGAATATGGCGAGAAAACCTAAAAAACATGGAAAATTAAATATTAACACTGTAGGACCCAGGATATGGGGAGAAACCCTGAAAAACAAGGAAAATTAAAAACATTTAAAATTAAAATTTCACACTGTAGGACCCTGAATATGACAAGAAACATTGAAAAACTTGGAAAATTTAAAATTCACACTGTAGGAAGCAGAATATGGCGATAAACCCTGAAAACTTAGAAAATTTAAAATTCACACTCTACAACCCAGAATATGGTGAGAAACCCTGAATAAAGTAGAAAATTAAAAACTCACAAAGAAGGACCCCAAATATGGCAAGAAAACCTGAAAAAGGTGGAAAATGAGAAAATCACACTGTAGGACCCAGAATTACGAAAAAACGTGAAAAACGTGGAAAATGAGAAAATCACACTGCAGGACCGAGAATATGCCGAGAAACCGTCAATAACCTGAAAATTAAAAATTGACACTATCGGACCCAGAATATGGAGAAAAACCCTAAAAAACTTGAAAATTAAAAATTCACACTGTCGGACACAGAATATGGCAAGAAACCATGAAAAAAGTGGAAAATTAAAAAAATCACACTGAAGGACCTGGATTATGGCAAGAAAACCTGAAAAACGTTGAAACGAGAAAATCACACTGTAGAACCCAGAATATGACGAAAAAACCTGACAAACGTCGAAAATTAAAAATTCAGACTGAAAGATCTTGAATATAGCGAGAAACACTGAAAAACGTGGAAAATTAAAAATTCACACTGTAGGTCCAGAATATGGCAAGAAACCTTGAAAAACGTGGAAAATAAAAAATTCCCAATGTAGGTCCCCGAATATGCCGAGAAACCTGAAAATGTTGGAAAATGAGAAAATCACACTATAGGATCCAGAATTACGAAAAAACTTGAAAAACGTGGAAAATGAGAAAATCACACTGCAGGACACAGAAAATGCCGAGAAACCCTGAAAAAAGTGAAAATTAAAAATTCACACTATCGGACCCAGAATAGGGGGAGAAAACCTGAAAAAAAGTAGAAAATTAAAAACTCACAGTGAAGGACCCCAAATATGACGAGAAAACCTGAAAAAGGTGAAAAATGAGAAAATCACGCTGCAGGACCCAGAATAGGCCTAGTAAGCCTGAAAAACGTGAAAATTAAAAATTCACACTCTCAGACCCAGAATATGGCAAGAAACCATTAAAAAAGTGGAAAATTAAAAATTCACACTGTATTACCCAGAATATGGCGAGAAATACTTAAAAACGTGGGAAATTAAAAATTCACACTGGAGGACCTGGAATACGGCAAGAAAACATGAAAAACATGGAAATGAGAAAATAACACTGTAGGACACTGAATATGACAAAAAAAACCCGAAAAACGAGGAATATTAAAAATTCACACTGAAGGACCCAGAATATGGCAAGAAAGCCTGATAAAAATAGCAAATTAATAACTCACACTGAAGGACCCAGAATATGGCGAGAAAATATGAAATAGTTGGAAAATGAGAAAATGACACTGTAGGACCTAGAATTATGAAAAAACTTGAAAAACGTGGAAAATGAGAAAATCACACTACAGGACCAAGAATATGCCAAGAAACCCTGAAAAACGTGGAAAATTAAAAATTCACACTGTAGGACCATGAATATGTCGAGAAAACCTGAAAAAGTTGGAAAATGAGAAAATCACACTCTAGGACCCAGAATATGACGAAAAAAAACTTAAAAACGTTTAAAATTAAAAATTCACATTGTAGTACACAGAATATGGCTAGAAACCCTGAAAAAAACGTGGAAAATTTAAAATTCACACTGTAGGACGTAAAATATGGAAAGAAACCCTGAAAAAGTAAAAAATTAAAAACTCACACTGAAGGACCCCAAATATGGCGAGAAAACCTGAAAATGGTGGATAATGAGAAAATCACAATGTAGGACCCAGAATTGCAAAAAAAACTTGGAAAAGGTCGAAAATGAGAAAAACACACTGTAGGACCAGAATATGCAGAGAAACCCTGAAAAAATTGCAAAATTAAACATACACGTTGTAGGACCCAGAATATGGCAAAAAATCCTGAAAAAGTAGAAAATTAAAAACTCACACTAAAGGACCTCGAATATGGCGAGAAAAACTGAAAAAGGTGGAAAATGAGAAAATCATACTGTAGGACACAGAATATGACGAAAAAAAAACTTAAAAACGTTTAAAATTAAAAATTTACACGGTAGGACCCCGTATATGGCGAAAAACCCTGAAAAAGGTGGAATATGAGAATAATCACACTGTAGGACCCAGAATTGCGAAAAAACTTGAAAAACGTCATAAATGAGAAAATCACACTGTAGGACCCAGAATATGGCGAGAAACCCTGAAAAAAGTAGAAAATTAAAAACTCACACTAAAGGAACACAAATATGGTGAGGAAACCTGAAAAAGGTGGAAAATGAGAATAATCACAGTGTAGGAACCAGAATTGCAAAAAAGCATGAAAAACATCGAAAATGAGAAAATCACACTGTTGGACCCAGAATATGCCTAGAAACCCTGAAAAACGTGGAAAATAAAAAATTCACACTGAAGGACCCAGAATATCTGGAGAAAACCTGAAAAACGAAGAAAATTAAAAACTTTCACTGAAGGATCCAGCATATGGTGAGAAAACCTGAAAAAAATAGAAAATAAAAATTCACACTGAAGGACCCCGAATATGGAGAGAAAAACTGAAAAAGGTGGAAATGAGAATAATAATACTGTAGGACCCAAAATTGCGAAAAAACTTGAAAGACATCGAAAATGAGCAAATCACACTGTAGGACCCAGAATAAGCCGAGAAACCCTGAGAACGTGGAAAATTAAAAATACAAGCTGTAGGACCCAAGATATGTCGAAAAACCCTGAAAAATTAGAAATGTAAAAACATACACTGAATACCCCAAATATGGCGAGAAAACCTGAAAAAGGTGGAAAATTAGAAAATCACACTGTAGGACCGAGAATTACGAAAAAAACTTGAAAAACGTGGAAAATTAAAAATTAACACTGAAGGACTCGGAATATGACAAGAAAATCTGAAAAATGAGGAAAATTAAAAATTCACACTGTCGGTCCCAGAATATGGTGAGAAATCCTGAAAAAAGTGGAAAATTAAAAATACAAGCTGTAGGATCCAGAATATGGGGAGAAACCCCCAAAAAAGTAGAAAATTAAAAACTCACACTGAAGGACCCCAAATATGGCTAGAAAACCTGAAAAAGGTGGAAAATGAGAACATCACACTGTAGGACCAAGAATTACGAAAACTTGAAAAACGTTGAAAATGAGAAAATCACACTGCAGAACCCCAGAATGTGTCAAGAAACCCTGAAAACCGTGAAAATTAATTATTCACACTGTCGGACCCTATATATGGCAAGAAACCATGAAAAAAGTGGAAAATGAAAAAATCACACTGTATTACCCAGAATATGGTGAGAAATACTGAAAAACGTGCAAAATTAAAAATTCACACTGAAGGACCTGGAATATGGCAAGATAACCTGAAAAACGTGGAAATGATAAAATCACACTGTAGGACCCTGAATATGACGAAAAAACCTGAAAAACTTGGAAAATTATAAATTCACAGTGAAGTACCCGGAATATGGCAAGAAAACGTGAAAAACAAGGAAAATTAAAAACTCACACTGAAGGACCCAGAATATGGCGAAAAAACCTGAAAAAGGTAGAAAATGAGAATAATCATACCATTGGACCCAGAATTGCGAAAAAGCATGAAAAACGTGGAAAATGAGAAAATCACACTGTAGGACCCAGAATATGCCTAGAAACCCTGAAAAACGTGGAAAATTAAAAATTCACACTGAAGGACCCAGAATATGGGGAGAAAACCTGAAAAACGAAAGAAAAAAAAACTCACAATGAAAGACACAGAATATGGTGATAAAAGATGAAAAAAGTAGAAAATAAAAATTCACACTGAAGGACCTGGAATATGGAGAGAAAAACTGAAAAAGGTGGAAAATGAGAATAATAATACTGTAGGACCCAAAATTGCGAAAAAACTTGAAAGACGTCGAAAATGAGCAGATCACACTGTAGGACCCAGAATAAGCCGAGAAACCCTGAAAACGTGGAAAATTAAAAATACACGCTGTAGGACCCAAAATATGTCGAAAAACCCTGAAAAATTAGAAATGTAAAAACATACACTGAATACCCCAAATATGGTGAGAAAAACCTAAAAAAGGTGGAAAATGAGAAAATCACACTGTAGGACCGAGAATTACGAAAAAACTTGAAAAACGTGGAAAATGAGAAAATCACCCTGCAGGAACCAGAAAATGCTGAGAAACCATGAAAAAGGTGAAAATTAAAAATTCACACTGTCGGTCCCAGAATATGGCAAGAAACCATGAAAAAAGTGGAAAATTAAAAATTCACACTGTATTACCCAGAATATGGCGAGAAATGCTGAAAAATGTGGAAAAATAAAAATTCACACTGAAGAACCTGGAATATGGCAAGATAACCTGAAAAACGTGGAAATGAGAAAATCACACTGTAGGACCCAGAATATGACCAAAAAACCTGAATAAGGTGGAAAATTAAAAATTAACACTGAAGGACCCGGAATATGGCAAGAAAACCTGAAAAATGAGGAAAATTAAAAACTCACACTGAAGGACACAGAATATGGTGAGAAAACCAGAAAAAAGTAGAAAATTAAAAATACAAGCTGTCGGACCCAGAATATGGGGAGAAACCCCGAAAATAGTAGAAAATTAAAAACTCACACTGAAGGACCCCAAATATGGCTAGAAAACCTGAAAAAGGTGGAAAATGAGAAAATCAC